>NC_089593.1:46363240-46391099 GCF_019320115.1 Miscanthus floridulus
CCACTCATTTTTACATCCTCCACATATGATATATAGATGATGATGATACAGAAAAATCTCATGATTTTCTGACTTTGTTTGCTTTTTTTAGATTATAAAAACCAAACGGCCACACGTTTTATGGTCATGTTTCCTAAACAAGATGTTGAAATTCTTTTCATTCCTTAGGTAAGGCCTCACACTAGACTCAATAACATGAATATTATTTTTCTACTCATTTCATTCTATTATTTGAATACTTGTTGTTCAAATTTGACTTAAACCAAAAAATTCCTTGAAAAGCAATAAATTAATTAAATATATTAAACAGATCCATAAATATACCAAAGCTTAACATGGAGTACCACATATTATATGTAGAGAGTAGAAAAAGTTTCAAGGCAAGAAGTAAAAAAACCTATTATTTCATGCAGTTTATAGCTCAAATTCAATGTATATCAATTAAAGTTATTTAATTACATTTAATAAATTAAAATTATCAAAGGAATCCAAAAAATTACCAAAATTACACATGAATCAATCTATGTTCTCTATTGCCTATACAAAAAGTTTGAAGTCAAACCCTAATTCGATCGTTGCTTTAACTCTAAATCTTACTGAATCCTTCCCAACGCTACGATTCTTCTTCTGAGCTACTTTGGTTTGTAAACATCATACATGATAGATTGTGCGAAACCTTCTCAAATTTTTACTATAGCCCCCACATATGATATCATGAGATCTTGACAAATCTCATGATTTTCAGACTTTGTTTGTTTTTTTAGAATTTAAAAACTATACAGCCACATGTTTGCGGTCATGTTTCCTAAACAAGATGTTTGAAATTTCTTTTCATTCATTGGGAAAGACCCTCACACTAGATTCAGTAACATAAATATCATTTTTCTACTCATTTATTCTATTATTTGAATACTTGTAGTTCAAATTTGACTTAAATAAAAAAATTCCTTGAAAAGCAATAAATTTATTAAATATAGCAAATGGATCCATAAATATACCAAAGCTTAACATGGAGTACCACATATTATATGTAGAGAGTAGAAAAAGTTTCAAAGCCAGAAGTAAAAAAAACTTATTATTTAATGCAGTTATAGCTCAAATTCAATGTATATCAATTAAAGTTATTTAATTACATTTAATAAATTAAAATTATCACTGGAATCCAAAAAAATACCAAAATTACACATGAATCAATCTATGTTCTCCATTACCTATACAAAAAATTTTGAAGTCAATCCCCAATTCGATCGTCGCTTTGACTCTAAATCTTACTGAATCCTTCCCAACGCTACGATTCTTCTTCTAAGATACTTTGGTTTATAAACATCGTACATGATAGATTGTGTGAAACCTTCTCAAATTTGTACTATAGCCTCCATGTATGATATCATAAGATCTTAATAAATCTCATGATTTCTAGACTTCGTTGCTTTTTTTAGAATTTAAAAACCATACGGTCACACGTTCATGGTCGTGTTTCCTGAACAAGATGTTTGAAATTTCTTTTCATTCCTCAGGAAAGGCCTCACACTAGACTCAATAATATGAATATCATTTTTCTACTCATTTTATTCTATTATTTGAATACTTGTAGTTCAAATTTGACTTAAACCAAAAAATTCCTTGAAAAGCAATAAATTAATTAAATATAGCAAACGGATCCATAAATATACCAAAGCTTAACATGGAGTACCACATATTATATGTAGAGAGTAGAAAAAGTTTCAAGGCCAGAAGTAAAAAAACTTATTATTTCATGCAGTTATAGCTAAAATTCAATTTATATCAATTAAAGTTATTTAATTACATTTAATAAATTAAAATTATCAAAGGAATCCAAAAAATTACTAAAATTACACAAGAATCAATCTATGTTCTCTATTGCCCATACAAAAAGTTTTGAAGTCAAACCCCAATTTGATCATCGCTTTAACTCTAAATCTTACTGAATCTTTCCCAACGCTATGATTCTTCTTCTGTGAAGGGTTTGTAAACATCATACATGATAGATTATGCAAAACCTTCTCAAATTTTTACTATAGCCTCCACATATGATATCATGAGATCTTAACAAATCTCATGATTTTTGGACTTCATTTGTTTTTTTTAGAATTTAAAAACTATACGGCCACATGTTTATGGTCATGTTTCCTGAACAAGATGTTTGAAATTTCTTTTCATTCCTTAGGAAAGACCTCACACTAGACTCAGGAATATGAATATCATTTTTCTACTCATTTATTCTATTATTTGAATACTTGTAGTTCAAATTTGAATTAAACTAAAAAATTTAATGAAAAGCAATAAATTAATTAAATATAGCAAACATATCTAAAAATATACCAAAGCTTAACATGGAGTACCACATGTTGTATGTAGAGAGTAGAAAAAGTTTCAAGGCTAGAAGTGAAAAAACTTAATATTTCATGTAGTTATAGCTCAAATTCAATGTATATCAATTAAAATTCTTTAATTACACTTAATAAATTAAAATTATCAAACAGATCCAAAAAATTATCAAAATTACACATGAATCAATCTATGTTCTCTATTGCCTTTACAAAAAGTTTTGAGTCAAACCCCAATTCGATCATCGCTTTGACTCCAAATCTTATCGAATCCTTCTCAACGCTATGATTCTTCTTCTGAGCTACTTTGGTTTGTAAACATCGTACATGATAGATTATGTGAAACCTTCTCAAATTTTTACTATAGCCTCCACGTATGATATCATGAGATCTTGACAAATCTCATGATTTTCAGACTTCATTTGTTTTTTTTAGAATTTAAAAACTATACGGCCACATGTTTATGGTCGTGTTTCCTAAACAAGATATTTGAAATTTCTTTTTATTCCTTAGGAAAGACCTCACACTAGACTCAGTAATATGAATATCATTTTTGTACTCATTTATTCTATTATTTGAATACTTGTAGTTCAAATTTGAATTAAACTAAAAAATTCAATGAAAAGCAATAAATTAATTAAATATAGCAAACATATCTAGAAATATACCAAAGCTTAACATAGAGTACCACATGTTGTATGTAGAGAGTAGAAAAAGTTTCAAGGCTAGAAGTGAAAAAACTTAATATTTCATGCAGTTATAGCTCAAATTTAATGTATATCAATTAAAATTCTTTAATTACACTTAATAAATTAAAATTATCAAACGGATCCAAAAAATTATCAAAATTACACATGAATCAATCTATGTTCTCTATTGCCTTTACAAAAAGTTTTGAAGTCAAACCCTAATTCGATCATCGCTTTGACTCCAAATCTTATCGAATCCTTCTCAACGCTATGATTCTTCTTCTGAGCTACTTTGGTTTGTAAACATCGTACATGATAGATTATGCGAAACCTTCTGAAATTTTTACTATAGCCCCCACATATGATATCATGAGATCTTGACAAATCTCATGATTTTCAGACTTTGTTTGTTTTTTTAGAATTTAAAAACTATACAGCCACATGTTTGCAGTCATGTTTCCTAAACAAGATGTTTGAAATTTCTTTTCATTCATTGGGAAAGACCTCACACTAGATTCAGTAACATAAATATCATTTTTCTACTCATTTATTCTGTTATTTGAATACTTGTAGTTCAAATTTGACTTAAATAAAAAAATTCCTTGAAAAGCAATAAATTTATTAAATATAGCAAATGGATCCATAAATATACCAAAGCTTAACATGGAGTACCACATATTATATGTAGAGAGTAGAAAAAGTTTCAAAGCCAGAAGTAAAAAAAACTTATTATTTAATGCAGTTATAGCTCAAATTCAATGTATATCAATTAAAGTTATTTAATTACATTTAATAAATTAAAATTATCACTGGAATCCAAAAAAATACCAAAATTACACATGAATCAATCTATGTTCTCCATTACCTATACAAAAAATTTTGAAGTCAATCCCCAATTCGATCGTCGCTTTGACTCTAAATCTTACTGAATCCTTCCCAACGCTATGATTCTTCTTCTAAGATACTTTGGTTTATAAACATCGTACATGATAGATTGTGTGAAACCTTCTCAAATTTGTACTATGGCCTCCATGTATGATATCATAAGATCTTAATAAATCTCATGATTTCTAGACTTCGTTTGCTTTTTTTAGAATTTAAAAACCATACGGTCACACGTTCATGGTCGTGTTTCCTGAACAAGATGTTTGAAATTTCTTTTCATTCCTTCAGAAAGACCTCACACTAGACTTAATAACATGAATATCATTTTTCTACTCATTTATTCTATTATTTGAATACTTGTAGTTCAAATTTGACTTAAACAAAAAAATTTAATGAAAAGCACTGAATTAATTAAATATAGCAAACAGATCTAGAAATATACCAAAGCTTAACATGGAGTACCACATGTTGTATGTAGAGAGTAGAAAAAGTTTTAAGGCCAGAAGTGAAAAAAACTTAATATTTCATGCAGTTATAGCTCAAATTCAATGTATATCAATTAAAATTCTTTAATTACACTTAATAAACTAAAATTATCAAGCAGATCCAAAAAATTATTAATATTACACATGAATTAATCTATGTTCTCTATTACCTTTATAAAAAGTTTTGAAGTAAAACCCTAATTCAATCATCGCTTTGACTCCAAATCTTATCAAATCCTTCTCAACGCTATGATTCTTCTTCTGAGCTACTTTGGTTTATAGACATCGTACATGATAGATTGTGCAAAACCATCTCATTTTTTTACCACATCCTCCACATATGATATGATGAGATACAGAAAAATCTCATGATTTTCTGACTTTGTTTGCTTTTTTTAGATTATAAAAACCAAACGGCCACACGTTTATGGTCATGTTTCCTAAACAAGATGTTTGAAATTTCTTTTCATTCCTTAGGTAAGGCCTCACACTAGACTCAATAACATGAATATTATTTTTCTACTCATTTCATTCTATTATTTGAATACTTGTTGTTCAAATTTGACTTAAACCAAAAAATTCCTTGAAAAGCAATAAATTAATTAAATATATTAAACAGATCCATAAATATACCAAAGCTTAACATGGAGTACCACATATTATATGTAGAGAGTAGAAAAAGTTTCAAGGCAAGAAGTAAAAAAACCTATTATTTCATGCAGTTATAGCTCAAATTCAATGTATATCAATTAAAGTTATTTAATTACATTTAATAAATTAAAATTATCAAAGGAATCCAAAAAATTACCAAAATTACACATGAATCAATCTATGTTCTCTATTGCCTATACAAAAAGTTTTGAAGTCAAACCCTAATTCGATCGTTGCTTTAACTCTAAATCTTACTGAATCCTTCCCAACGCTACGATTCTTCTTCTGAGCTACTTTGGTTTGTAAACATCGTACATGATAGATTGTGCGAAACCTTCTCAAATTTTTACTATAGCCCCCACATATGATATCATGAGATCTTGACAAATCTCATGATTTTCAGACTTTGTTTGTTTTTTTAGAATTTAAAAACTATACAGCCACATGTTTGCGGTCATGTTTCCTAAACAAGATGTTTGAAATTTCTTTTCATTCATTGGGAAAGACCTCACACTAGATTCAGTAACATAAATATCATTTTTCTACTCATTTATTCTATTATTTGAATACTTGTAGTTCAAATTTGACTTAAATAAAAAAAATTCCTTGAAAAGCAATAAATTTATTAAATATAGCAAATGGATCCATAAATATACCAAAGCTTAACATGGAGTACCACATATTATATGTAGAGAGTAGAAAAAGTTTCAAAGCCAGAAGTAAAAAAACTTATTATTTGATGCAGTTATAGCTCAAATTCAGTGTATATCAATTAAAGTTATTTAATTACATTTAATAAATTAAAATTATCACTGGAATCCAAAAAAATACCAAAATTACACATGAATCAATCTATGTTCTCCATTACCTATACAAAAAATTTTGAAGTCAATCCCCAATTCGATCGTCACTTTGACTCTAAATCTTACTGAATCCTTCCCAACGCTACGATTCTTCTTCTAAGATACTTTGGTTTATAAACATCGTACATGATAGATTGTGCGAAACCTTCTCAAATTTGTACTATAGCCTCCATGTTTGATATCATAAGATCTTAATAAATCTCATGATTTCTAGACTTCGTTTGCTTTTTTTAGAATTTAAAAACCATACGGCCACACGTTCATGGTCGTGTTTCCTAAACAAGATGTTCGAAATTTCTTTTCATTCCTTCGGAAAGACCTCACACTGGACTTAATAACATGAATATCATTTCTCTACTCATTTATTCTATTATTTGAATACTTGTAGTTCAAATTTGACTTAAACCAAAAAATTCCTTGAAAAGCAATAAATTAATTAAATATAGCAAACGGATCCATAAATATACCAAAGCTTAACATGGAGTACCACATGTTATATGTAGAGAGTAGAAAAAGTTTCAAGGCCAGAAGTAAAAAAACTTATTATTTCATGCGGTTATAGCTAAAATTCAATTTATATCAATTAAAGTTATTTAATTACATTTAATAAATTAAAATTATCAAAGGAATCCAAAAAATTACCAAAATTACACAAGAATCAATCTATGTTCTCTATTGCCTATACAAAAAGTTTTGAAGTCAAACCCCAATTCGATCGTCGCTTTCACTCTAAATCTTACTGAATCCTTCCCAACGCTATGATTTTTCTTCTGTGAAGGGTTTGTAAACATCATACATGATAGATTATGTGAAACCTTCTCAAATTTTTACTATAGCCTCCACGTATGATATCATGAGATCTTGACAAATCTCATGATTTTCAGACTTTGTTTGTTTTTTTTAGAATTTAAAAACTATACGGCCACATGTTTATGGTCGTGTTTTCTGAACAAGATATTTGAAATTTCTTTTTATTCCTTAGGAAAGACCTCACACTAGACTCAGTAACATGAATATCATTTTTCTACTCATTTATTCTATTATTTGAATACTTGTAGTTCAAATTTGAATTAAACTAAAAAATTCAATGAAAAGCAATAAATTAATTAAATATAGCAAACATATCTAGAAATATACCAAAGCTTAACATAGAGTACCACATGTTGTATGTAGAGAGTAGAAAAAGTTTCAAGGCTAGAAGTGAAAAAACTTAATATTTCATGCAGTTATAGCTCAAATTTAATGTATATCAATTAAAATTCTTTAATTACACTTAATAAATTAAAATTATCAAACGGATCCAAAAAATTATCAAAATTACACATGAATCAATCTATGTTCTCTATTGCCTTTACAAAAAGTTTTGAAGTCAAACCCTAATTCGATCATCGCTTTGACTCCAAATCTTATCGAATCCTTCTCAACGCTATGATTCTTCTTCTGAGCTACTTTGGTTTGTAAACATCGTACATGATAGATTGTGCGAAACCTTCTGAAATTTTTACTATAGCCCCCACATATGATATCATGAGATCTTGACAAATCTCATGATTTTCAGACTTTGTTTGTTTTTTTAGAATTTAAAAACTATACAGCCACATGTTTGCGGTCATGTTTCCTAAACAAGATGTTTGAAATTTCTTTTCATTCATTGGGAAAGACCTCACACTAGATTCAGTAACATAAATATCATTTTTCTACTCATTTATTCTATTATTTGAATACTTGTAGTTCAAATTTGACTTAAACCAAAAAATTCCTTGAAAAGCAATAAATTTATTAAATATAGCAAATGGATCCATAAATATACCAAAGCTTAACATGGAGTACCACATATTATATGTAGAGAGTAGAAAAAGTTTCAAAGCCAGAAGTGAAAAAACTTATTATTTGATGCAGTTATAGCTCAAATTCAGTGTATATCAATTAAAGTTATTTAATTACATTTAATAAATTAAAATTATCACTGGAATCCAAAAAAATACCAAAATTACACATGAATCAATCTATGTTCTCCATTACCTATACAAAAAATTTTGAAGTCAATCCCCAATTCGATCGTCACTTTGACTCTAAATCTTACTGAATCCTTCCCAACGCTACGATTCTTCTTCTAAGATACTTTGGTTTATAAACATCGTACATGATAGATTGTGTGAAACCTTCTCAAATTTGTACTATAGCCTCCATGTATGATATCATAAGATCTTAATAAATCTCATGATTTCTAGACTTCGTTTGCTTTTTTTAGAATTTAAAAACCATACGGTCACACGTTCATGGTCGTGTTTCCTGAACAAGATGTTTGAAATTTCTTTTCATTCCTCAGGAAAGGCCTCACACTAGACTCAATAATATGAATATCATTTTTCTACTCATTTTATTCTATTATTTGAATACTTGTAGTTCAAATTTGACTTAAACCAAAAAATTCCTTGAAAAGCAATAAATTAATTAAATATAGCAAACGGATCCATAAATATACCAAAGCTTAACATGGAGTACCACATATTATATGTAGAGAGTAGAAAAAGTTTCAAGGCCAGAAGTAAAAAAACTTATTATTTCATGCAGTTATAGCTAAAATTCAATTTATATCAATTAAAGTTATTTAATTACATTTAATAAATTAAAATTATCAAAGGAATCCAAAAAATTACTAAAATTACACAAGAATCAATCTATGTTCTCTATTGCCCATACAAAAAGTTTTGAAGTCAAACCCCAATTTGATCATCGCTTTAACTCTAAATCTTACTGAATCTTTCCCAACGCTATGATTCTTCTTTCTGTGAAGGGTTTGTAAACATCATACATGATAGATTATGCAAAACCTTCTCAAATTTTTACTATAGCCTCCACATATGATATCATGAGATCTTAACAAATCTCATGATTTTTGGACTTCATTTGTTTTTTTAGAATTTAAAAACTATACGGCCACATGTTTATGGTCATGTTTCCTGAACAAGATGTTTGAAATTTCTTTTCATTCCTTAGGAAAGACCTCACACTAGACTTAGGAATATGAATATCATTTTTCTACTCATTTATTCTATTATTTGAATACTTGTAGTTCAAATTTGAATTAAACTAAAAAATTTAATGAAAAGCAATAAATTAATTAAATATAGCAAACATATCTAGAAATATACCAAAGCTTAACATGGAGTACCACATGTTGTATGTAGAGAGTAGAAAAAGTTTCAAGGCTAGAAGTGAAAAAACTTAATATTTCATGTAGTTATAGCTCAAATTCAATGTATATCAATTAAAATTCTTTAATTACACTTAATAAATTAAAATTATCAAACAGATCCAAAAAATTATCAAAATTACACATGAATCAATCTATGTTCTCTATTGCCTTTACAAAAAGTTTTGAAGTCAAACCCCAATTCGATCATCGCTTTGACTCCAAATCTTATCGAATCCTTCTCAACGCTATGATTCTTCTTCTGAGCTACTTTGGTTTGTAAACATCGTACATGATAGATTGTGCGAAACCTTCTCAAATTTTTACTATAGCCCCCACATATGATATCATGAGATCTTGACAAATCTCATGATTTTCAGACTTCAGTTGTTTTTTTAGAATTTAAAAACTATACGGCCACACGTTCATGGTCGTGTTTCCTGAACAAGATGTTCGAAATTTCTTTTCATTCCTTCGGAAAGACCTCACACTGGACTTAATAACATGAATATCATTTTTGTACTCATTTATTCTATTATTTGAATACTTGTAGTTCAAATTTGACTTAAACAAAAAAATTTAATGAAAAGCACTGAATTAATTAAATATAGCAAACAGATCTAGAAATATACCAAAGCTTAACATAGAGTACCACATGTTGTATGTGGAGAGTAGAAAAAGTTTTAAGGCTAGAAGTGAAAAAAACTTAATATTTCATGTAGTTATAGCTCAAATTCAATGTATATCAATTAAAATTCTTTAATTACACTTAATAAACTAAAATTATCAAGCAGATCCAAAAAATTATTAAAATTACACATGAATTAATCTATGTTCTCTATTACCTTTACAAAAAGGTTTGAAGTAAAACCCTAATTCAATCATCGCTTTGACTACAAATCTTATCGAATCCTTCTCAACGCTATGATTCTTCTTCTAAGCTACTTCGGTTTATAAACATCGTACATGATATATTGTGCAAAATCGTCTCATTTTTTTACCACATCCTGCACGTATGATATGATGAGATATAGAAAAATCTCATGATTTTCTAACTTTGTTTGCTTTTTTTAATTATAAAAACCATATGGCCACACGCTTATGGTCATGTTTCCTAAACAAGATGTTTGAAATTTCTTTTCATTCCTCAGGTAAGGCCTCACACTAGACTCAGTAACATGAATATTATTTTTCTACTCATTTCATTCTACTATTTGAATACTTATTGTTCAAATTTGACTTAAACCAAAAAATTCCTTGAAAAGCAATAAATTAATTAAATATAGCAAACAGATCCATAAATATACCAAAGCTTAACATGGAGTACCACATATTATATGTAGAGAGTAGAAAAAGTTTCAAGGCAAGAAGTAAAAAAACCTATTATTTCATGTAGTTATAGCTCAAATTCAATGTATATCAATTAAAGTTATTTTATTACATTTAATAAATTAAAATTATCAAAGGAATCCAAAAACTTACCAAAATTACACATGAATCAATCTATGTTCTCTATTGCCTATACAAAAAGTTTTGAAGTCAAACCCTAATTCGATCGTCGCTTTAACTCTAAATCTTACTAAATCCTTCCCAACGCTACGATTCTTCTTTCTGAGATACTTTGGTTTGTAAACATCATACATGATAGATTGTGCAAAACCTTCTCAAATTTTTACTATAGCCTCCACGTATGATATCATAAGATCTTGACAAATCTCATAATTTTTAGACTTCGTTTGCTTTTTTTAGAATTTAAAAACCATACGACCACACGTTCATGGCCGTGTTTCCTAAATAAGATATTTGAAATTTCTTTTCATTCCTCAGGAAAGGCCTCACACTAGACTCAATAACATGAATATCATTTTTCTACTCATTTTATTCTATTATTTGAATACTTGTAGTTCAAATTTGACTTAAACCAAAAAATTCCTTGAAAAGCAATAAATTAATTAAATATAGCAAACGGATCCATAAATATACCAAAGCTTAACATGGAGTACCACATATTATATGTAGAGAGTAGAAAAAGTTTCAAGGCTAGATTAAAAAAACTTATTATTTCATGCAGTTATAGCTAAAATTCAATTTATATCAATTAAAGTTATTTAATTACATTTAATAAATTAAAATTATCAAAGGAATCCAAAAAATTACTAAAATTACACAAGAATCAATCTATGTTCTCTATTGCCTATATAAAAAGTTTTGAAGTCAAACCCCAATTTGATCATCGCTTTAACTCTAAATCTTACTGAATCCTTCCCAACGCTATGATTCTTCTTCTGTGAAGGGTTTGTAAACATCGTACATGATAGATTATGCAAAACCTTCTCAAATTTTTACTATAGCCTCCACATATGATATCATGAGATCTTGACAAATCTCATGATTTTCGGACTTCGTTTGTTTTTTTAGAATTTAAAAACTATACGGCCACATGTTTATGGTCGTGTTTCCTAAACAAGATGTTTGAAATTTCTTTTCATTCCTTAGGAAAGACCTCACACTAGACTCAGTAACATGAATATCATTTTTCTACTCATTTATTCTATTATTTGAATACTTGTAGTTCAAATTTGAATTAAACTAAAAAATTCAATGAAAAGCAATAAATTAATTAAATATAGCAAACATATCTAGAAATATACCAAAGCTTAACATGGAGTACCACATGTTGTATGTAGAGAGTAGAAAAATTTTCAAGGCTAGAAGTGAAAAAACTTAATATTTCATGTAGTTATAGCTCAAATTCAATGTATATTAATTAAAATTCTTTAATTACACTTAATAAATTAAAATTATCAAACGGATCCAAAAAATTATCAAAATTACACATGAATCAATCTATGTTCTCTATTGCCTTTACAAAAAGTTTTGAAGTCAAACCCCAATTCGATCATCGCTTTGACTCCAAATCTTATCGAATCCTTCTCAACGCTATGATTCTTCTTCTGAGCTACTTTGGTTTGTAAACATCGTACATGATAGATTGTGTGAAACCTTCTCAAATTTTTACTATAGCCCCTACATATGATATCATGAGATCTTGACAAATCTCATGATTTTCAGACTTCATTTGTTTTTTTTAGAATTTAAAAACTATATGGCCACATGTTTGCGGTCATGTTTCCTCAACAAGATGTTTGAAATTTCTTTTCATTCATTGGGAAAGACCTCACACTAGACTCAGTAACATAAATATCATTTTTCAACTCATTTATTCTATTATTTGAATACTTGTAGTTCAAATTTGACTTAAATAAAAAAATTCCTTGAAAAGCAATAAATTAATTAAATATAGCAAATGGATCCATAAATATACCAAAGCTTAACATGGAGTGCCACATATTATATGTAGAGAGTAGAAAAAGTTTCAAAGCCAGAAGTAAAAAAAACTTATTATTTAATGCAGTTATAGCTCAAATTCAATTTATATCAATTAAAGTTATTTAATTACATTTAATAAATTAAAATTATCACTAGAATCCAATAAATTACCAAAATTACACATGAATCATTCTATGTTCTCCATTGCCTATACAAAAAGTTTTGAAGTCAATCCCTGATTCGATCGTCGCTTTGACTCTAAATCTTACTAAATCCTTCCCAACGCTACGATTCTTCTTCTAAGATACTTTGGTTTATAAACATCGTACATGATAGATTGTGCGAAACCTTCTCAAATTTTTACTATAGCCTCCATGTATGATATCATAAGATCTTAATAAATCTCATGATTTCCAGACTTCGTTTGCTTTTTTTAGAATTTAAAAACCATATGGCCACACGTTCATGGTCGTGTTTCCTGAACAAGATGTTCGAAATTTCTTTTCATTCCTTGGGAAAGACCTCACACTAGACTTAATAACATGAATATCATTTTTCTACTCATTTATTCTATTATTTGAATACTTGTAGTTCAAATTTGACTTAAATAAAAAAATTCAATGAAAAGCACTAAATTAATTAAATATAGCAAACAGATCTAGAAATATACCAAAGCTTAACATGGGGTACCACATGTTGTATGTAGAGAGTAGAAAAAGTTTTAAGGCCAGAAGTAAAAAAACTTAATATTTCATGCAGTTATAGCTCAAATTCAATGTATATCAATTAAAATTCTTTAATTACACTTAATAAACTAAAATTATCAAGCAGATCCAAAAAATTATTAAAATTACACATGAATTAATCTATGTTCTCTATTACCTTTACAAAAAGTTAAACCCTAATTCAATCATCGCTTTGACTCCAAATCTTATCGAATCTTTCTCAACGCTATGATTCTTCTTCTAAGCTACTTCGGTTTATAGACATCGTACATGATAGATTGTGCAAAACCATCTCATTTTTTTACCACATCCTCCACGTATGATATGATGAGATACAGAAAAATCTCATAATTTTCCGACTTTGTTTGCTTTTTTTAGATTATAAAAATCATACGGCCACACGTTTATGGTCATGTTTCCTAAACAAGATGTTTGAAATTTCTTTTCATTCCTCAGGTAAGGCCTCACACTAGACTCAGTAACATGAATATTATTTTTCTACTCATTTCATTCTATTATTTGAATACTTGTCGTTCAAATTTGACTTAAACCAAAAAATTCCTTGAAAAGCAATAAATTAATTAAATATAGCAAACAGATCCATAAATATACCAAAGCTTAACATGGAGTACCACATATTATATGTAGAGAGTAGAAAAAGTTTTCAGGCAAGAAGTAAAAAAACCTATTATTTCATGCAGTTATAGCTCAAATTCAATGTATATCAATTAAAGTTATTTTATTACATTTAATAAATTAAAATTATCAAAGGAATCCAAAAACTTACCAAAATTACACATGAATCAATCTATGTTCTCTATTGCCTATACAAAAAGTTTTGAAGTCAAACCCCAATTCGATCGTCGCTTTAACTCTAAATCTTACTGAATCCTTCCCAACGCTACGATTCTTCTTCTGAGATACTTTGGTTTGTAAACATCATACATGATAGATTGTGCAAAACCTTCTCAAATTTTTACTATAGCCTCCACGTATGATATCATGAGAACTTGACAAATCTCATAATTTTTAGACTTCGTTTGCTTTTTTTAGAATTTAAAAACCATACGACCACACGTTCATGGCTGTGTTTCTTGAATAAGATATTTGAAATTTCTTTTCATTCCTCAGGAAAGGCCTCACACTAGACTCAATAACATGAATATCATTTTTCTACTCATTTTATTCTATTATTTGAATACTTGTAGTTCAAATTTGACTTAAATAAAAAATTCCTTGAAAAGCAATAAATTAATTAAATATAGCCAACGGATCCATAAATATACCAAAGCTTAACATGGAGTACCACATATTATATGTAGAGAGTAGAAAAAGTTTCAAGGCCAGATTAAAAAAACTTATTATTTCATGCAGTTATAGCTAAAATTCAATTTATATCAATTAAAGTTATTTAATTACATTTAATAAATTAAAATTATCAAAGGAATCCAAAAAATTACTAAAATTACACAAGAATCAATCTATGTTCTCTATTGCCTATATAAAAAGTTTTGAAGTCAAACGCTAATTTGATCATCGCTTTAACTCTAAATCTTACTGAATCCTTCCCAACGCTATGATTCTTCTTCTGTGAAGGGTTTGTAAACATCGTACATGATAGATTATGCAAAACCTTCTCAAATTTTTACTATAGCCTCCACATATGATATCATGAGATCTTGACAAATCTCATGATTTTCGGACTTCGTTTGTTTTTTTAGAATTTAAAAACTATATGGCCACATGTTTATGGTCGTGTTTCCTAAACAAGATGTTTGAAATTTCTTTTCATTCCTTAGGAAAGACCTCACACTAGACTCAGTAACATGAATATCATTTTTCTACTCATTTATTCTATTATTTGAATACTTGTAGTTCAAATTTGAATTAAACTAAAAAATTCAATGAAAAGCAATAAATTAATTAAATATAGCAAACATATCTAGAAATATACCAAAGCTTAACATGGAGTACCACATGTTGTATGTAGAGAGTAGAAAAAGTTTCAAGGCTAGAAGTGAAAAAACTTAATATTTCATGTAGTTATAGCTCAAATTCAATGTATATTAATTAAAATTCTTTAATTACACTTAATAAATTAAAATTATCAAACGGATCCAAAAAATTATCAAAATTACACATGAATCAATCTATGTTCTCTATTGCCTTTACAAAAAGTTTTGAAGTTAAACCCCAATTCGATCATCGCTTTGACTCCAAATCTTATTGAATCCTTCTCAACGCTATGATTCTTCTTCTGAGCTACTTTGGTTTGTAAACATCGTACATGATAGATTGTGCGAAACCTTCTCAAATTTTTACTATAGCCCCCACATATGATATCATGAGATCTTAACAAATCTCAAGATTTTCAGACTTCATTTGTTTTTTTTAGAATTTAAAAACTATATGGCCACATGTTTGCGGTCATGTTTCCTGAACAAGATGTTTGAAATTTCTTTTCATTCATTGGGAAAGGCCTCACACTAGACTCAATAACATGAATATCATTTTTCTACTCATTTTATTCTATTATTTGAATACTTGTAGTTCAAATTTGACTTAAAACAAAAAATTCCTTAAAAAGCAATAAATTAATTAAATATAGCAAACTGATCCATAAATATACCAAAGCTTAACATGGAGTACCACATATTATATGTAGAGAGTAGAAAAAGTTTCAAGGCCAGAAGTAAAAAAACTTATTATTTAATGTAGTTATAGCTCAAATTCAATGTATATGAATTAAAGTTATTTAATTACATTTAATAAATTAAAATTATCAGTGGAATCCAAAAAAATTACTAAAATTACACATGAATCAATCTATGTTCTCCATTGCCTATACAAAAAGTTTTGAAGTCAATCCCCGATTCGATCATCGCTTTGACTCTAAATCTTACTGAATCCTTCCCAACGCTACGATTCTTCTTCTAAAATACTTTGGTTTATAAACATCATACATGATAGATTATGCGAAACCTTCTCAAATTTTTCCTATAGCCTCCATGTATGATATCATAAGATTTTAATAAATCTCATGATTTTCAGACTTCGTTTGCTTTTTTTAGAATTTAAAAACCATACGGCCACACATTCATGGTCGTGTTTCCTGAACAAGATGTTCGAAATTTCTTTTCATTCCTTCGGAAAGACCTCACACTGGACTTAATAATATGAATATCATTTTTCTACTCATTTATTCTATTATTTGAATACTTGTAGTTCAAATTTGACTTAAACAAAAAAATTCAATGAAAAGCACTAAATTAATTAAATATAGCAAACAGATCTAGAAATATACCAAAGCTTAACATGGAGTACCACATGTTGTATGTAGAGAGTAGAAAAAGTTTTCAGGCCAAAAGTGAAAAAAACTTAATATTTCATGCAGTTATAGCTCAAATTCAATGTATATCAATTAAAATTCTTCAATTACACTTAATAAACTAAAATTATCAAGCAGATCCAAAAAATTATTAAAATTACACATGAATCAATCTATGTTCTCTATTACCTTTACAAAAGGTTTTGAAGTAAAACCCCAATTCAATCATCGCTTTGACTCCAAATCTTATCGAATCCTTCTCAACACTATGATTCTTCTTCTGAGCTACTTCAGTTTATAGACATCGTACATGATAGATTATGCAAAACCTTCTCATTTTTTTACCACATCCTCCATGTATAATATCATGAGATCTTGAAAAATCTCATGATTTTCTAACTTTGTTTGCTTTTTTTAGAATTTAAAAACCATATAGCCACACATTTGTGGTCATATTTCCTAAACAAGATGTTTGAAATTTCTTTTCATTCCTCGGGTAAGGCCTCACACTAGACTTAGTAACATGAATATCATTTTTCTACTCATTTTATTCTATTATTTGAATACTTGTAGTTCGAATTTGACTTACACCAAAAAATTCCTTGAAAAGCAATAAATTAATTAAATATAGCCAACAGATCCATCAATATACCAAAGCTTAACATGGAGTACCACATATTATATGTAGAGAGTAGAAAAAGTTTCAAGGCTAGAAGTAAAAAAACTTATTATTTCATGCAGTTATAGCTCAAATTCAATGTATATCAATTAAAGTTATTTAATTACATTTAATAAATTAAAATTATCAAAGGAATCCAAAAAATTACAAAAATTACACATGAATCAATCTATGTTCTCTATTGCCTATACAAAAAGTTTTGAATTCAATCCCCAATTCGATTGTCGCTTTGACTCTAAATCTTACTGAATCCTTCCCAACGCTACGATTCTTCTTCTGAGATACTTTGGTTTATAAACATCGTACATGATAGATTGTGCGAAACCTTCTCAAATTTTTACTATAGCCTCCACGTATGTTATCATAAGATCTTCACAAATCTCATGATTTCTAGACTTCGTTTACTTTTTTTATAATTTAAAAACCATACGGCCACACGTTCATGGCCATGTTTCCTAAATAAGATGTTCGAAATTTCTTTTCATTCCTTGGGAAACACCTCACACTGGACTCAGTAACATGAATATCATTTTTCTACTCATTTATTCTATTATTTGAATACTTGTAGTTCAAATTTGACTTAAATAAAAAAATTCAATAAAAAGCAATAAATTAATTAAATATAGCAAACAGATCTTGAAATATACCAAAGCTTAACATGGAGTACCACATATTATATGTAGAGAGTAGAAAAGGTTTTAAGGCCAGAAGTGAAAAAACCTAATATTTCATGCAGTTATAGCTCAAATTCAATGTATATCAATTAAAATTCTTTAATTACACATAATAAACTAAAATAATCAAGCAGATCCAAAAAATTATTAAAATTACACATGAATCAATCTATGTTCTCTATTGCCATTACAAAAAGTTTTGAAATAAAACCCCAATTTGATCATCGCTTTGACTCTAAATCTTATCGAATCCTTCTCAACACTATGATTCTTCTTCTGAGCTACTTCGGTTTATAGACATCATATATTATAGATTGTGCGAAACATTCTCAAATTTTTACCACCATGTATCATATCATGAGATCTTGAAAAATCTCATGATTTTCCGACTTTGTTTGCTTTTTTTAGAATTTAAAAACCATACGGCCACATGTTTGTGGTCATGTTTCCTAAACAAGATGTTTGAAATTTCTTTTCATTCCTCAGGTAAGGCCTCACTATGGACTCAATAACATGAATATCATTTTTTACTCATTTTATTCTATTATTTGAATACTTGTAGTTCAAATTTGACTTAAACCAAAAAATTCCTTGAAAAGCAATAAATTAATTAAATATAGCAAACAGATTCATAAATATACCAAAGCTTAACATGGAGTACCACATATTATATGTAGAGAGTAGAAAAAGTTTTAAGGCCAGAAGTAAAAAACTTATTATTTCATGCAGTTATAGCTCAAATTCAATGTATATCAATTAAAGTTATTTAATTACATTTAATAAATTAAAATTATCAAAGGAATCCAAAAAATTACCAAAATTACACATGAATCAATCTATGTTCTCTATTGCCTATACAAAAAGTTTTGAAGTCAAACTCCAATTCGATCGTCGCTTTAACTCTAAATCTTATGGAATCCTTCCCAACACTTCGATTCTTCTTCCGAGATACTTTGGTTTGTAAACATCATACATGATAGATTATGCGAAACCTTCTCAAATTTTTACTATAGCCTCCATGTATGATATCATGAGATCTTGACAAATCTCATGATTTTAGACTTTGTTTGTTTTTTTTAGAATTTAAAAACTATACGGCCACATGTTTATGGTCGTGTTTCCTTGACAAGATATTTGAAATTTCTTTTCATTCCTTGGGAAAGACCTCACACTAGACTCAGTAACATGAATATCATTTTTCTACTTATTTATTCTATTATTTGAATACTTGTAGTTCAAATTTGAATTAAACCAAAAAATTCAATGAAAAGCAATAAATTAATTAAATATAGCAAACATATCCAAAAATATACCAAAGCTTAACATGGAGTACCACATGTTGTATGTAGAGAGTAGAAAAAGTTTCAAGGCTAGAAGTGAAAAAACTTATTATTTCATGCAGTTATAGCTTAAATTCAATGTATATCAATTAAAATTCTTTAATTACACTTAATAAATTAAAATTATCAAATAGATCCAAAACATTATCAAAATTACACATGAATCAATTTATGCTCTCTATTGCCTTTACAAAAAGTTTTGAAGTCAAACCCCAATTCGATCATCGCTTTGACTCCAAATCTTACCGAATCCTTCTCAATGCTGCGATTCTTTTTTTAAGCTACTTCGGTTTGTAACCATCGTATATGATAGATTGTGCGAAACTTTCTCAATTTTTTACCATTGCCTCCACATATGATATCATGAGATCTTGACAAATCTCATGATTTTCAAACTTCATTTGCTTTTTTTAGAATTTAAAAACCATACGGCCACATGTTCATGGTCGTGTTTCCTGAACAAGATGTTCGAAATTTCTTTTCATTCCTTGGGAAAGACCTCACACTAGACTCAATAATATGAATATCATTTTTCTACTCATTTATTCTATTATTTGAATACTTGTAGTTCAAATTTGACTTAAATAAAAAAATTCAATGAAAAGCAATAAATTAATTAAATATAGCAAACAGATCTAGAAATATACCAAAGCTTAACATGGAGTACCACATGTTGTATGTAGAGAGTAGAAAAAGTTTTAAGGCCAAAAGTGAAAAAAACTTAATATTTTATGCAATTATAGCTCAAATTCAATGTATATCAATTAAAATTCTTTAATTACACTTAATAAACTAAAATTATCAAGCATATCCAAAAAATTATTAAAATTACACATGAATCAATCTATGTTCTCTATTACCTTTACAAAAAGTTTTGAAGTAAAACCCCAATTCAATCATCGCTTTGACTCCAAATCTTATCGAATCCTTCTCAACGCTATGATTCTTCTTCTGAGCTACTTTGGTTTATAGACATCGTACATGATAGATTGTGCAAAACCTTCTCATTTTTTACCACATCCTCCACGTATGATATCATGAGATCTTGAAAAATCTCATGATTTTCTGACTTTGTTTGCTTTTTTTAGAATATAAAAACCATACGGCCACATGTTTATGGTCATGTTTCCTAAATAAGATGTTTGAAATTTCTTTTCATTCCTCAGGTAAGGCCTCACACTAGACTCAGTAACATGAATATCATTTTTTTACTCATTTCATTCTATTATTCGAATACTTGTAGTTCAAATTTCACTTAAACCAAAAAATTTCTTAAAAAGCAATAAATTAATTAAATATAGCAAACAGATCCATAAATATACCAAAGCTTAACATGGAGTACCACATATTATATGTAGAGAGTAGAAAAAGTTTCAAGGCCAGAAGTATAAAAACTTATTATTTCATGCAGTTATAGCTCAAATTCAATGTATATCAATTAAAGTTATTTAATTACATTTAATAAATTAAAATTATCAAAGGAATCCAAAAAATTACCAAAATTACACATGAATCAATCTATGTTCTCTATTGCCTATAAAAAAAGTTTTGAAGTCAAACCCTAAATTGATCGTCGCTTTAACTCTAAATCTTATGGAATCCTTCCCAACACTTCGATTCTTCTTCCGAGATACTTTGGTTTGTAAACATCATACATGATAGATTATGCGAAACCTTCTCAAATTTTTACTATAGCCTCCATGTATGATATCATGAGATCTTGACAAATCTCATGATTTTTAGACTTTGTTTGTTTTTTTAGAATTTAAAAACTATACGGCCACATGTTTATGGTCGTGTTTCCTTGACAAGATATTTGAAATTTCTTTTCATTCCTTGGGAAAGACCTCACACTAGACTCAGTAACATGAATATCATTTTTCTACTTATTTATTCTATTATTTGAATACTTGTAGTTCAAATTTGAATTAAACCAAAAAATTCAATGAAAAGCAATAAATTAATTAAATATAGCAAACATATCCAAAAATATACCAAAGCTTAACATGGAGTACCACATGTTGTATGTAGAGAGTAGAAAAAGTTTCAAGGCTAGAAGTGAAAAAACTTATTATTTCATGCAGTTATAGCTCAAATTCAATGTATATCAATTAAAATTCTTTAATTACACTTAATAAATTAAAATTATCAAATAGATCCAAAACATTATCAAAATTACACATGAATCAATTTATGCTCTCTATTGCCTTTACAAAAAGTTTTGAAGTCAAACCCCAATTCGATCATCGCTTTGACTCCAAATCTTACCGAATCCTTCTCAATGCTGCGATTCTTTTTTTAAGCTACTTCGGTTTGTAACCATCGTATATGATAGATTGTGCGAAACTTTCTCAATTTTTTACCATTGCCTCCACATATGATATCATGAGATCTTGACAAATCTCATGATTTTCAAACTTCATTTGCTTTTTTTAGAATTTAAAAACCATACGGCCACATGTTCATGGTCGTGTTTCCTGAACAAGATGTTCGAAATTTCTTTTTATTCCTTGGGAAAGACCTCACACTAGACTCAATAATATGAATATCATTTTTCTACTCATTTATTCTATTATTTGAATACTTGTAGTTCAAATTTGACTTAAATAAAAAAATTCAATGAAAAGCAATAAATTAATTAAATATAGCAAACAGATCTAGAAATATACCAAAGCTTAACATGGAGTACCACATGTTGTATGTAGAGAGTAGAAAAAGTTTTAAGGCCAAAAGTGAAAAAAACTTAATATTTTATGCAGTTATAGCTCAAATTCAATGTATATCAATTAAAATTCTTTAATTACACTTAATA
This sequence comes from Miscanthus floridulus, assembly GCF_019320115.1. Lineage (NCBI taxonomy): Eukaryota > Viridiplantae > Streptophyta > Magnoliopsida > Poales > Poaceae > Miscanthus > Miscanthus floridulus. The sequence goes on from NC_089593.1 coordinate 46,385,246, forward strand.
AACTAAAATTATCAAGCATATCCAAAAAATTATTAAAATTACACATGAATCAATCTATGTTCTCTATTACCTTTACAAAAAGTTTTGAAGTAAAACCCCAATTCAATCATCGCTTTGACTCCAAATCTTATCGAATCCTTCTCAACGCTATGATTCTTCTTCTGAGCTACTTTGGTTTATAGACATCGTACATGATAGATTGTGCAAAACCTTCTCATTTTTTACCACATCCTCCACGTATGATATCATGAGATCTTGAAAAATCTCATGATTTTCTGACTTTGTTTGCTTTTTTTAGAATATAAAAACCATACGGCCACATGTTTATGGTCATGTTTCCTAAATAAGATGTTTGAAATTTCTTTTCATTCCTCAGGTAAGGCCTCACACTAGACTCAGTAACATGAATATCATTTTTTTACTCATTTCATTCTATTATTCGAATACTTGTAGTTCAAATTTCACTTAAACCAAAAAATTTCTTAAAAGCAATAAATTAATTAAATATAGCAAACAGATCCATAAATATACCAAAGCTTAACATGGAGTACCACATATTATATGTAGAGAGTAGAAAAAGTTTCAAGGCCAGAAGTATAAAAACTTATTATTTCATGCAGTTATAGCTCAAATTCAATGTATATCAATTAAAGTTATTTAATTACATTTAATAAATTAAAATTATCAAAGGAATCCAAAAATTACCAAAATTACACATGAATCAATCTATGTTCTCTATTGCCTATAAAAAAAGTTTTGAAGTCAAACCCTAAATTGATCATCGTTTTAACTCTAAATCTTACGAAATCCTTCCCAACGCTTCGATTCTTCTTCTGAGATACTTTGGTTTGTAAACATCGTACATGATAGATTGTGCGAAACCTTCTCAAATTTTTACTATAGCCTCCACGTATGATATCATGAGATCTTAACAAATCTCATGATTTTCAAACTTCGTTTGTTTTTTAGAATTTAAAAACTATACGACCACATGTTTATGCTCGTGTTTCCTTGACAAGATATTTGAAATTTCTTTTCATTCCTTGGGAAAGACCTCACACTAGACTTAGTAACATGAATATCATTTTTCTACTTATTTATTCTATTATTTGAATACTTGTAGTTCAAATTTGAATTAAACCAAAAAATTCAATGAAAAGCAATAAATTAATTAAATATAGCAAACATATCTAGAAATATACCAAAGCTTAACATGGAATACCACATATTGTATGTAGAGAGTAGAAAAAGTTTCAAGGCTAGAAGTGAAAAAACTTATTATTTCATGCAGTTATAGCTCAAATTGAATGTATATCAATTAAAATTCTTTAATTACACTTAATAAATTAAAATTATCAAACAGATCCAAAAAATAATCAAAATTACACATGAATCAATTTATGTTCTCTATTGCATTTACAAAAAGTTTTGAAGTCAAACCCCAATTCGATCATCGCTTTGACTCCAAATCTTACCGAATCCTTCTCAATGCTGTGATTCTTCTTTTAAGCTACTTCGGTTTGTAAGCATCGTATATGACAGATTGTGCGAAACTTTCTCAATTTTTTACCATTGCCTCCACATATGATATCATGAGATCTTGACAAATCTCATGATTTTCAAACTTCGTTTGCTTTTTTTAGAATTTAAAAACCATACGGCCACACGTTCATGGTCGTGTTTCCTGAACAAGATGTTCGAAATTTCTTTTCATTCCTTAGGAAAGACCTCACACTGGACTCAATAACATGAATATCATTTTTCTACTCATTTATTCTATTATTTGAATACTTGTAGTTCAAATTTGACTTAAACAAAAAAAAATTCAATGAAAAGCAATAAATTAATTAAATATAGCAAAAAGATCTAGAAATATACCAAAGCTTAACATGGAGTACCACATGTTGTATGTAGAGAGTAGAAAAAGTTTTAAGGCCAGAAGTGAAAAAAACTTAATATTTCATGCAGTTGTAGCTCAAATTCAATGTATATCAATTAAAATTCATTAATTACACTTAATAAACTAAAATTATCAAGCAGATCCAAAAAATTATTAAAATTACACATGAATCAATCTATGTTCTCTATTACCTTTACAAAATGTTTTAAAGTAAAACCCCAATTCAATCATCGCTTTGACTCCAAATCTTATCGAATCCTTCTCAACGCTATGATTCTTCTTCTAAGCTACTTTGGTTTATAGACATCGTACATGATAGATTGTGCAAAACCTTCTCATTTTTTTACCACATCCTCCACGTATGATATCATGAGATCTTGAAAAATCTCATGATTTTCTGACTTTGTTTGCTTTTTTTAGAATATAAAAACCATACGGCCACATGTTTATGGTCATGTTTCCTAAACAAGATGTTTGAAATTTCTTTTCATTCCTCAGGTAAGGCCTCACACTAGACTCAGTAACATGAATATCATTTTTCTACTCATTTCATTCTATTATTCGAATACTTGTAGTTCAAATTTCACTTAAACCAAAAATTTCTTAAAAAGCAATAAATTAATTAAATATAGCAAACAGATCCATAAATATACCAAAGCTTAACATGGAGTACCACATATTATATGTAGAGAGTAGAAAAAGTTTCAAGGCCAGAACTATAAAAACTTATTATTTCATGGCAGTTATAGCTCAAATTCAATGTATATCAATTAAAGTTATTTAATTACATTTAATAAATTAAAATTATCAAAGGAATCCAAAAAATTACCAAAATTACACATAAATCAATCTATGTTCTCTATTGCCTATAAAAAAAGTTTTGAAGTCAAACCCTAAATTGATCGTCGCTTTAACTCTAAATCTTACGAAATCCTTCCCAACGCTTCGATTCTTCTTCTGAGATACTTTGGTTTGTAAACATCGTACATGATAGATTGTGCGAAACCTTCTCAAATTTTTACTATAGCCTCCACGTATGATATCATGAGATCTTAACAAATCTCATGATTTTCAAACTTCGTTTGTTTTTTTAGAATTTAAAAACTATACGACCACATGTTTATGCTCGTGTTTCCTTGACAAGATATTGAAATTTCTTTTCATTCCTTGGGAAAGACCTACACTAGACTCAGTAACATGAATATCATTTTTCTACTTATTTATTCTATTATTTGATACTTGTAGTTCAAATTGAATTAAACAAAAAATTCAATGAAAAGCAATAAATTAATTAAATATAGCAAACACTATCTAGAAAATATACCCAAAGCTTAACATGGAATACCACATATTGTATGTAGAGAGTAGAAAAAGTTTCAAGGCTAGAAGTGAAAAACTTATTATTTCATGCAGTTATAGCTCAAATTGAATGTATATCAATTAAAATTCTTTAATTACACTTAATAAATTAAAATTATCAAACAGATCCAAAAAATAATCAAAATTACACATGAATCAATTTATGTTCTCTATTGCATTTACAAAAAGTTTTGAAGTCAAACCCCAATTCGATCATCGCTTTGACTCCAAATCTTACCGAATCCTTCTCAATGCTGTGATTCTTCTTTTAAGCTACTTCGGTTTGTAAGCATCGTATATGACAGATTGTGCGAAACTTTCTCAATTTTTTACCATTGCCTCCACATATGATATCATGAGATCTTGACAAATCTCATGATTTTCAACTTCGTTGCTTTTTTTAGAATTAAAAACCATACGGCCACACGTTCATGGTCGTGTTTCCTGAACAAGATGTTCGAAATTTCTTTTCATTCCGTAGGAAAGACCTCACACACTGGACTCAATAACATGAATATCATTTTTCTACTCATTTATTCTATTATTTGAATACTTGTAGTTCAAATTTGACTTAAACAAAAAAAATTCAATGAAAAGCAATAAATTAATTAAATATAGCAAAAAGATCTAGAAATATACCAAAGCTTAACATGAGTACCACATGTTGTATGTAGAGAGTAGAAAAAGTTTTTAAGGGCCAGAAGTGAAAAAAACTGTAATATTTCATGCAGTTATAGCTCAAATTCAATGTATATCAATTAAAATTCATTAATTACACTTAATAAACTAAAATTATCAAGCAGATCCAAAAAATTATTAAAATTACACATGAATCAAATCTATGGTCTCTATTACCTTTACAAAATGTTTTAAAGTAAAACCCCAATTCAATCATCGCTTTGACTCCAAAATCTTATCGAATCCTTCTCAATGCTATGATTCTTCTTCTGAGCTACTTGGGTTATAGACATCGTACATGATAGATTGTGCAAAACCTTCTCATTTTTTTACCACATCTCCACGTATGATCTCATGAGATCTTGAAAAATCTCATGATTTTCTGACTTTGTTTGCTTTTTTTTAGAATATAAAAACCATATGGCCCACATGTTTTGGTCATGTTTCCTAAACAAGATGTTTGAAATTTCTTTTCATTCATTGGGTAAGGCTCACACTAGATAGTAACATGAATATCATTTTTCTACTCATTTCATCTATTATTTGAATACTTGTAGTTCAAATTTGATTTATTAAACCAAAAAATTCCTTGAAAAAGCAATAAATTAATTAAATATAGCAAAAGATCCATAAATATACCAAAGCTTAACATAGAGTACCACATATTATTGTAGAGAGTAGAAAAAGTTTCAAGGCCAAAAGTAAAAAAACTTATTATTTCATGCAGTTATAGCTCAAATTCAATGTATCAATTAAAATATTTAATTACATTTAATAAATTAAAATTATCAAATAGATCCAAAAAATTATCAAAAATTACACATGAATCAATTTATGTTTCTATTGCCTTTACAAAAAGTTTTGAAGTTAAACCCCAATTTAATCATCGCTTTGACTCCAAATCTTACGAATCCTATCCAATGCTGCGATTCTTTTTAAGATACTTCAGTTTGTAAGCGTCGTACATGACAGATTGTGCAAAACTTTCTCAAATTTTACCATTACCTCCACATATGATATCACGAGATCTTGACAAATCTCATGATTTTCAAACTTCTTTGCTTTTTTTAGAATTTAAAAACCATACGGCCACATTCATGGTCGTGTTTCTTGAAACAAGATGTTCGAATTTCTTTCATTCTTTCGGAAAGACCTCACACTGGGACTAAGAATAACATGAATATAATTTTTCTACTCATTATTCTATTATTTGAATACTTGTAGTTGAAATTGATTCTTAAACCAAAAAATTCTTGAAAAGCAATAAATTAATTAAATATAGCAAATAGATCTAGAAAATATACCAAAGCTTAACATGGAGTACCACATGTGTATGTAGAGAGTAGAAAAAGTTTTAAGGCCAGAAGTGAAAAAAAACTTAATATTTCATGCAGTTATAGCTCAAATCAATGTATATCAATTAAAATTCTTTAATTACACTTAATAAACTAAAATTATCAAGCAGATCCAAAAAATTATTAAAATTACACATGAATCAATCTATGTTCTCTATTGCCTTTACAAAAAGTTTTAAAGTAAAACCCTAATTCGATCATCGCTTTGACTCTAAATCTTATCGAATCTTTCAATTGTATGATTCTTCTTCTAAGCTACTTCGGTTTATAGACATCGTACATGAAGATTGTGGCAAAACCTTCTCATTTTTTACCACATCCTCCCATATGATATGATGAGATATAGAAAATCTCATAATTTTCTAACTTTGTTTGCTTTTTTAGAATATAACAACCATACGGCCACACGTTTGTGGCATGTTTCCTAAACAAGATGTTTGAAATTCTTTTCATTCCTCGGGTAAGACCTCACACTAGACTCAGTAACATGAATATCATTTTTTACTCATTCATTCTCTTATTGAATATTGTAGTTCAAATTTGACTTAAACAAAAAAATTCC
>NC_089593.1:46398959-46529153 GCF_019320115.1 Miscanthus floridulus
CTATAGCCATATATTTAATTAAATCTAATCATGAAATTAAAAAGTTCCAAACTTGACTATCAGTAGTTCCAACATGTAGCTTATGAAATTATGAAGCTAACGCGATTTGAATGGATCAATTCGGAGCTAAAACGACAATTTATAAGCGAAGCAGTTCAAATGGCATTTTTGTAAATACTGAAAACGTATTTTTAACTTAAGCCGTGAAGTTTACGTTTTCCAAATGAGAATGCGCATTCGGGGAACTATGCCTTGGACTACGGATTCTATTAGATGAAAACCGAGGGTCTCTTTAGAAAGTTAACCCGCGAAGGGGTATTGGAAGATCTCGGCTGTTGGATTAGAAACGAGCGGACAAGAATGATTCTAGGGGAAGGGAGAAGAAGGTGGCTAGCCAGAACAGTGATGTCGGCGGCAAACACCATGGCCGACAGCGTGGAGGTCTCAGGCACATGCGGTTAGGGGGCTAGGGTTCACCAAAAGAGAAACCGAGAGCACCAGGATAGACGGGGGAAGAAGGGGGTCTCGGCCATGCCGATACGGCGGCCGGAAAACGCGGGTAGCGCGGTGGCCACCATGGCCGGCGACCAAGGCTTGAGACGCTCGCGGCCAGGGCTCAAGAAGCCGAGAAAATAGAAACTAGTGGTACCGGAAGATAGAGGGAGGCTAGGGGATTCTCACCGTGGGGAAGAATGAGGACGGGGAAGCTCAGCGGCGGCGGTCCGTGCGAAGGCGTGGTCGGCGAATCTCGGTGCTGCTGCTACGGTGGTTTCCGTACATGGTGAGCATGAGAGAGAGCAGGGAATCAGCAGGGGCGTGCGGGGGAAGGCTCGGCTGCTATTTAACAGGGCAAAGGAGCGGGGGGGAACGCTCCCACGACACACGTCGTGGGCAACGGTTGCTGCAGCACCGGGCACAGGCGGTTCTGAGCTACGCGGGGAAGAGGATGGCGCTGACATGCGGGGCCAAGCGGTCAGCGGCTGCGGGGAAGGGAGCGGCGGCGGTTGCGGCCAGGCCGTTCGGCTAGGCTGGGCCGGCAGCGGTGCTGGGCCACGCAGCGTGCGGCTGGGCTACGAGCGCTGGGCTGAGCGGGGCGGGGAGAACTGGGCTGCGGGGGAAGGAGAGAAGGCCAGCGGGCCGAAATTCAAGAAGGGAGGGGAAAAATTGATTCTTTTCTTTTCTTTTTCTACTATTTTCCAAATCCCTTTTTAAAATTCAAATTTCAATTCTTTTTGAAATATTTAATAAATTCCTAACATTCACAAAATGATATGCAGCAGCATGTATGCATCAAAAAAGTTTCTAACCTTATTTTTAAATTTTAATTCCACAAAATTTATTATTTCCCTATCTTTTAATGCTCACAATTTGCATAAATAAATCATATTTAGCTATTTTAAAAGAATGTCATTTTTAGGGTGTTACAATTCTACCCCCCTTAAGATGAATCTCATCCTCGAGATTCGGGTGATTGCTTACTCAAATAGTTGGGGATAAGTCTTTCTTAGATCCTCTTCTCTTTCCCAAGTAGCCTCATCCTCTGTATATCAATTCCACTACACCTTGCACATCTTTATAGTTCGGCTTCTTGTAACTCTTTCGGCAGTTTCCAAGATCTTTATCAGATACTCTTCATAAGTAAGATCTTCCTTGACAGCAAGTTCTTCCAAAGGAATCTGCTCTTCTAGTACTCTCAAACACTTTTTCAATTAGGAAATATGGAACACGTCGTACACACCTGACAAACTCTCAGGCAATTCCAACTGATAAGCTACTTCTCCACGTCTCTCTAGGATCTTAAAAGGTCCTATATACCTTGGTGCTAATTTTTCCCTTCATATTGAATCTTCTCACACATCTCATTGGTGACACCTTCAAGTACACATAATCACCAATCTCGAAAATCAGCTCTCTTCTGCGAGTATCAGTATAACTCTTCTGTCGGGACTGAGCTACTCTCAAATTGTCTCTAATCATTCTCACTTGTTCTTCCACGTCTCTAAGGACATCGGGTCCAAACACTTGAGTTTCTCTAGTCTGATTCTAGAACAAAGGCGTTCTACACTTACGCCCATACAACGCCTCGAAAGGTGCCATCTTGAGACTTTTCTAATAACTGTTGTTATACAAGAACTCTACGTATGGCAGACTCTTATCCCAACTATCACCATACTGAAGTGCACAAGCTCTCAACATATCTTCCAAAATCTGGTTGATCCTTTCAGTCTATCCATCAGTTTGCGGGTGGTAAGCAAAACTGAAATTTAACTTTGTTCCCAAAGATCTATGTACTTTATGCTAGAATTGTGATGTAAATTGGGTGCCTCTATCTGACACAATTTTCTTGGGAACACCATGTAAGCACACTATTTTTTCCATGTACAACTCTACTAATCTTGCACCATTATGGGTAGTCTTGACTGGTAAAAAGTGAGCAACCTTGGTGAGTCGATCCACTATTACCCATATTGAATCATAACCTCTTTGAGTGCGGGGTAATCCTACGATAAAGTCCATACCAACTTCTTCCCATTTCCATTTAGGAATCTTCATTGGTTGTAGTAACCCTATAGGTCTTTGATGCTCAGCTTTCACTCTTTGACAAGTGTCACACAAAGCCACATATTCTGTCACATCTCTCTTCAAACCATACCACCAATACTTCTCCTTGAGATCCAAGTACATCTTGGTACTTCCGGGATGTATAGAGTAAGCAGACTTATGGGCCTCTTGCAGAATTGCATCTCGGATAGCTTTCACTTCAGGTACACATATCCTTTTCCCAAACCAAAGAGTACCATTCTCATCCATTCTGAATCCAGGTGCCTTTCCAAGCACTACATTCTCTGCTATCTCTTTAAGTTTTTCATCCTCCAATTAACCTTTGCGTATCTCTTTTTCTGAAGTAGGCTCTATCACCAATTCCATTGCATTAGTGACCAGGCTCAAGTTGAGATACTCCATTTCAGCACACAACTCTACTGACATAGATGTTATCTGAAGTCCATTGGCATAGCTCTTTCTACTAAGTGCATCAGCTACGATGTTTGCCTTTCCCGGGTGATAATGCACTTCTAAATCATAGTCTTTGATCAATTCCAACCAACAATGTTGTCTCAGATTCAGATCTAATTGGGTAAAGATATATTTCAAACTCTTATGATTAGTATAGATATCACTCTTATGTCCAATCAGATACTGTCTCCAGATCTTCAAAGCATGAACCACAGCTACCAATTCCAAGTCATGAGTAGGATAATTCAACTCATGCTTCCTCAATTGTCTAGATGCATATGCCACCACTCTTCCTTCTTGCATAAGCACACATCCAAGACCTAAACGGGATGCATCACAATATATAGAGAAGTTCTTGCTTAAATCGGGCAAGATTAATACTGGAGCTGTAGTCAATCTCTTCTTTAGCTTTTCAAAGTTTGCCTAGCATTTATCCGACCATACATACTTAGCATTCTTTTCCAACAAAGCTGCCATGGGCTTGGCTAGCTTGGAAAGCCTTCAATGAACCTTTGGTAATATCCAGCTAATCCCAAAAAGCTACAAATCTCACTTACAGTTGTTGGTGGTTTCTAATTTAGTACATCTTGCACTTTGCCTGGATCCACTGCTATTCCTCCATTGGAGACTACATGACCCAGAAAAGAGACTTCCCTTAACCAGAACTCACACTTACTCCGCTTAGCATACAACTTATGTTCTCTAAGCTTTTGCAAGACCAACCTTATGTGTTCAGCATGTTCTTCTTCAGTCTTGGAGAATATTAGTATGTCATCTATGAATACTACCACAAATTTATCCAGAAACTCCATGAACACCTTATTCATCAGATACATGAAGTATGCAGGTGCATTAGTCAATCCAAAAGACATAACGGTGTACTCATATAATCCATACCGTGTAGTGAATGCTGTCTTAGGTATGTCTGAGTTTCGAATCTTAAGCTGATGATACCCAGAGCGGAGATCAATCTTGGAGAACACATGGGCTCCTCTCAACTGATCAAACAAATCATCAATCCTAGGCAAAGGGTATTTATTCTCGATTGTAACCTCATTAAGTGAGCGGTAATCCACACACATCCGTTGACTACCATCCTTCTTATCCACAAAGATCACAGGTGCCCCCCATGGGGAAGAACTGGGGCATATGAAACATTTTTCTTGCAACTCTTTTAGTTGTTTCTTAAGCTCTTCTAATTCATTAACTCCCATTCTATATGGACGTTTAGCTATTGGTGCAGTTCTAGGTAATAATTCAATAATGAATTCAATGTCTCGATCAGGTGGCATACCTAGCAAGTCATCAGGGAAGACATCCGGGAACTCCTCCATGACACGATCTTGTTCATTGACTTCTCCATCTAGCTGGTTCACTGTGGCTATAGGCTGAGCTTGCACTACCACTTCTACACAGATTCTATCATCATTGAGCGATGTCATAACCACAGACTTCTCCTAACACTGAATCACTGCCTAGTGTTGTTTCATCCAATCCATTCCCAGAATAAGATCAATTCCCGCTGTTCTCAACACAATAGGCTTCACTTTGAAGTCTACCCCCTTAAGGAAATGCTAGTTGAGGGGCTCCAATAAGAAGCGGGCATACTACCTCTCGGGGAATTGACTAGTATGGGGTTTTTCATGGCACACAAAGGTATGCTATGCATTCTAATAAAAGCTTGGGAGATAAAAGAATGCGAAGCACCAGAATCAAAAAATATGGTAGTAGAGATAGAGTTAACGCTGAACGTACCCAGCATGACCTCAGGCATCTCCTGAGCTGCATCAGAAGACATGTAGTTCAACTTCGCAGTGTGAGGTGGTCGGGCATTGAACTTCTGACTGCTGGTCTGGTTCTGAGGTGCTTGTTGGTTCTGCTTCTTAGGACACTAATGAGCATAGTGACCTACTTCTCTGCATCGGTAGCAGGCATTGGGATTGTTGGGTGCACCACTCTTCATAGGAGCATTGTTGGGCACTCCCTAGCGTGTTGCAGGATTGCTGGTCTATTGCGAGGGATGCTAATTTCCAAACTATTGCTGGTACTGAGGGCGTTGCTGGAACTAGTTCCGCTGAGGATACTGACCACGGTTTCCCTGGTGAGTTGGTCCTTGATTCCTCTGCTAGAAACCTTGCTGAGGATAAGCACGTGGGCGAGTGTTGCTTCCAGAAGCTTGCCCTTGGAGCCTTCTCTTCTTAGCTTCCATCTCCTTGCGCTTATCGTCAATCACAATAGCATGATTCACCAAAGACTAGAAGTTAGGGTAAGTATTAGACATTAGCTCGAGCTATAGTCCATCATAGAGTCCCTTGAGGAAACGGCGTTGCTTATCCTTGTCATCCGCTACATCATTAGGAGCGTAGCGTGATAGTTGTGCGAACTTGTCCCGATACTCCACCACAGTCATTGATCCTTGCTTGAGAGATCTGAATTCTTCCTGCTTCAGTTCCACTAGTCCATCAGGAATATGGTATGACCAGAAATTGTCCTTGAATTCCTGCCAAGTGATAGCAGGAGCATTGTTGGGATGTCCAAACTAGAATGATTTCCACCAATCCTGAGCAGCTCCTTGGAGTTGCCTAGAAGCGTACAACACCTTCTCAAGGTCGTTGCATTGTGCTATGTTTAGTTGTTTCTCCACAGCACGCAACCAATCATTTGCCTCCATAGGGCCTGAGGCATGGGTGAACACCAGTGGTCAACCTTTCATAAACTCTCCATGCTTATCTCTAACCTGAATAGGCGGTGGTCCTCTTGTAGGTTCATTGTCCAAGCACTACATCATAGCTTGCATCAGCTACGCTTGCATTCCTAATATCTGTTCCATGGTCATAGGTGGTGGTGGTGGATTTATGAGAGCATCACGCCCATGACCACGACCTCTGCCTCTTCCTCCTATTGCAGCCATCTATTTTCCAACAAATATGCAAAATTTAGAGATTTTTCCAATTATAGAGAGCTTATAAAAGATAAGACACAATGCTGAGAATTTTCTGGACAAGAATCAAATTCAGCAGTTCAGTAAAACTGTTATAACTTGAGTTTCAGAGATCCAACAGAGGTGCACCAAGATTTGTTAGAAAGCTTAGGAGATCAGCTACATCTTTCATTTAGACCACTTTTACAGATTCTGACACACACAAAGTCAAAAGTAGAGCTAAACCGAAACTGTTCTGGGTTCCCGACAGCGCAGGAACTTCAACTTGTGTCAGCTAGATATCACAATCCCGAATAGCTAATAATGTGATTCCAGAGACATTTGAAAGATACAGAGGTTATCTCCACAAAAATTTCAAAATTTTTGACAACCCAGATTTCAAGATATTAGATAAAGAACACAGGCTGCTCCAGAAATCAGCACGGCAGAGATAAGATAAAGCGAAACATTTGCATTAAGATTTCATTCTAAACTTAAAGTTCCAATCTAAGGAAGTTGTGGACATGCCCACAAACTTCCAGCAATCAAGCAAAATACCAAATCAACCAAGTTCACAAATTAAACATCTAATCAACCAAGTTCACAAGACTAACAAGACTGAATAAGAAACATGAACTAATGACGTGGTAATCTAGATCAAGGCACCTAACACCTATGGAGCGGTGTCAATCATGGTGAAGGACCAGCGCTTCTTCTTGTAGATCGAAGGCTACCCAAGTTGTGCTCGAAGTTCATCCACTTGCTTCTAGAGGCGTCTCTGAGCCCTCTGAGATGCACGTAGTTCTCCTTTGATTTCCTCATCCACCCCCTGCATAGCATGGATATGCTGCACCGTTGCTTCCAAAGTTGGGTCATTCTCTGGTGGAGCCAAAACCTGCTAAACACCCACATGATCATTTCGAGGAAGGAACCTGAAGCCATCCTCTCTCATGGCCTCAAAGCGACGACCATGGTAGTGGATGTAGGCGTTCTATGCTGCATCCTCCATGCCATCCAAAGCATGGGCTCTCCTGGTAGGGGCATAGTAGATAGTCTCCACCTCATGTCCATTCTTGATATTGTTCCAAGCAGTGACCACCAGCTCTACCTTCCAGAAGGTAGCCTCTAATGGATGCTGGTACTCGGCATAGTGGTAGCTGATGGAGGCGTGTAAGTCGGGGTAGTAGTCGTCCAGCATGTGAGTGAGGAGGGTGTGGTAGTAGGCTATCTCTAGGGCTGGCTTGAAGTAGTACTTGCACTTCCAGCCAATCTCCTCCTCCACCATAGGAATAGCTAGGGATGGTGCAGGTGTAGGGGAAGTAGCCGTCGACTCCTCAAGTGTAGCTACAACAGGATAGACTAGCACGGCGACTAGTGTAGGAGTAGGTGAAGGCGTCAGTGTAGCCATCTCCTCGTCATCGGAGATGATCACAATCTCCCTCTCCGCCGGTGGGGCACACAAGGTGAACATGGCACGATAGCCAGCGGTGCTAAGGCGAGCAGTCTTCGGATTATGAGACATCTATATATTTAAAGTGAGATAGAATTAGAATCAACAATTTTAAATAATAGATTAAGGTATGAAAAGTATAAATGTTTTAATAAAATAACAAGAATAAGACAGTAAGCAAGAAACCAGAGGAGCAAAGATGCTAAAATGACCGTTTTCTAACTAGGCTTGCGTCCTACAGTCAACACGGCTCTGATACCAATTTGTCACACCCAATTTTAAGGATAAAATTGAATGCACAATACTCATGTGTGCCCAGGAAACAGTCACACACATAAGTCGATAAATCATATAAAGTATCTTCACGGTGTCTCTTACATCAGATCCATAATACAACTTAGTCTTACATCACACAGCGGAAAATAAAAAGATAATAAACTCTCATGGGCTTCATCACAGGGAAGGTCAACTAGTTGACCACAAGCCTAAAAATCCTTTGGGAAATCCTCATACCCGTTGTCATCTGTTACCCATCCGGGATTTTTATCCAAATCAAGAAAATAAACAAGTGTAAGTACATCCCGTACTTAACAAGCTAACATGGGGTTATGAAGCTCAAAAGGTTTACACTGGTTTACTGTAGTTAGCATTTTTAGTAAGTCAAGCTTTTATTCTCAGGTATTATCAAGTTATGCTTAAGCTCCCATTTAATCCCATAAGAACATATATCAGCATAAAGTGTATCGTATATCATCATAGAACATCTTAAATGAACATCATCAAGTATCCAGTTATTCTGTGAGTTTTCCAGGCCGCTCGTGACCATGAGCATGGCTGTTATAATAGTTTGTTACCCTCTATAGAGGTGGTGCACATTCACCACGAGTCATGATCCCCATATGCCCGGGTTAATTACTCCCATGTCACTTCCAAGGTGAGCGGGCAGGGTACACTATGAAGCCATTTCATAGATTTCCTTAACAAGTTAGAGCCACTAGGTTTCCTTGGCAGGCAGATGTAGGAATCCCCCTTTCCTATGGCACATATCCATCGCGGCTATACTCATAGGAACAGAGGTAGCCTATATCCAACGTGGCAACCCCCATTTGCGCCAAAAAGGTAACCTCTAACTAGCTAGAAAAGATCCTATTACTGAGCTAAAGTCAGAGCCATATGACTCTCTCGGTTGCACTGTTAGTCCTAGCTTTTGCCGACAGATAAGTCCTTATAGAGAGTTGAGAGCAACATGAACAAAGGTCATTTGCACCTTCGCCCTATGGAATAGTTGTTATGAATCATGTTAAACTCTTAGTTCTATAGTATCATTCATCATCATGTATATCAAGTTCAGTTAGAGCACTAGCAATCTACCCATATGCATTTAACCCATAGGAGACAAGGAACAGGATAAACAATCACTAGGATGTCCTTACGGGTATCAAAATTAGACACATGCAAATGAGTAATTGATTAAAGTGAAATAGGATATCAAGGAAGGCCCATGCTATACTTGCCTTGGTTCACAAACTCATGCTGGTCTTACTGGTCGTCAAAGAATTCTTGGTCTCCAACATTTTCCTCACCGTCTGAACGCGACCAACACGGCAACATACAACATTCCAAAAGCATTCATGCAAAGCAAATATTCCTATCATTAGAATAGTACACCAATAGTATTGAAAACAAGATAAAATGTTTGTAAAAATAATCTATGTCTCGCTACGATCACGTCAACGCGAAGTTCATGAAAAACAAAGCTAAAATGCGAAAGTTATGATTTAAACGGGGTTTCCTATAGCCATATATTTAATTAAATCTAATCATGAAATTAAAAAGTTCCAAACTTGACTATCAGTAGTTCCAACATGTAGCTTATGAAATTACAAAGCTAACGCGATTTGAATGGATCAATTCGGAGCTAAAACGACAATTTTATAAGCGAAACAGTTCAAATGGCATTTCTGTAAATACTGAAAACGTATTTTTGACTTAAGCCATGAAGTTTACGTTTTCCAAACGAGAATGCGCATTTGGGGAACTATGCCTTGGACTGCGGGTTCTATTAGATGAAAACCGAGGGTCTCTTTAGAAAGTTAACCCGCGAAGGGGTATCGGAAGATCTCGGTCGTTGGATTAGAAACGAGCGGCCAAGAATGATTCCGAGGGAAGGGAGAAGAAGGTGGCCGGCCGAAATAGTGATGCCGGCGGCAAACACCATGGCCGGCGGCGCGGAGGTCTCAGGCGTGCGCGGTTAGGGGGCTAGGGTTCACCAAAAGAGAAACCAAGAGCACCGGGGTAGACAGGGGAAGAAGGGGGTCTTAGCCATGTCGATACGGTGGCTGGAAGACGTGGGTAGCGCGGTGGCCGCCATGGTCGGCGGCCAAGGCTTACGGAGCTCACGGCCAGGGCTCAAGAAGCCGAGAAAATAGAAACTAGCGGTATCAGAAGATAGATGGAGGCCAGGGGATTCTCACCGCGGGGAAGAATGAGGACGGGGAAGCTCATTGGCGGCGGTCTATGCGAAGGCGTGGTCGGTGAATCTCGGTGCTGCTGCTGCGGTGGTTTCCGTGCACAGCGAGCGCGAGAGAGAGCGGGGAATCAGCAGGGGCGCACGGGGGAAGGCTTGGCTGCTATTTAACCGGGCTGAGGAGCAGGGGGGGAACGCTCCCACGACGCACGTCGTGGGCGACAGTTGCTGCAGTGCCGGGCGCGGGCGGTTCCGAGCTACATGGGGAAGAGGATGGTGTTGACATGCGGGGCCGAGCGGTCAGCGGCTGTGGGGAAGGGAGCGGCGGTGGTTGTGGCCAGGCCGTTCGGCTGGGCTAGGCCGGCAGCAGTGCTGGGCCGCGCAGCGCGCGGCTGGGTTGCGGGCGCTGGGCCGAGCGGGACGGGGAGAACTGGGCTGCGGGGTAAGGAGAGAAGGCCAGCGGGCCGAAATTCAAGAAGGGAGGGAAAAAATTGATTCTTTTCTTTTCTTTTTCTACTATTTTCCAAATCCCTTTTTAAAATTCAAATTTCAATTCTTTTTGAAATATTTAATAAATTCCTAACATTCACAAAATGATATGCAGCAGCATGTATGCATCAAAAAAGTTTCTAACCTTATTTTTAAATTTTAATTCCACAAAATTTATTATTTCCCTATCTTTTAATGCTCACAATTTGCATAAATAAATCATATTTAGCTATTTTAAAAGAATGTCATTTTTAGGGTGTTACAATCGCTTTGACTCAAAATCTTACTGAATCCTACTCAATGCTACAATTCTTCTTTTGAGCTACTTCGGTTTGTAAACATCGTATATGATAGATTGTGCGAAACTTTCTCAATTTTTTACCATTGCCTCCACATATGATATCATGAGATCTTGACAAATCTCATGATTTTCAGACTTTGTTTGCTTTTTTTAGAATTTAAAAATCATACAGCCACACGTTCATAGTCGTGTTTCCTGAACAAGATGTTTGAAATTTCTTTTTATTTCTCGGGAAAGGCCTCACACAGGACTTAGTAACATGAATATCATTTTTCTACTCATTTCTTCTATTATTTGAATACTTGTAGTTCAAATTTGACTTAAAAAAAATCAATGAAAAGCAATAAATTAATTAAATATAGCAAACAGATCTAGAAATATACCAAAGCTTAACATGGAGTACCACATGTTGTATGTAGAGAGTAGAAAAAGTTTTAAGACCAGAAGTGAAAAAAACTTAATATTTCATGCAGTTGTAGCTCAAATTCAATGTATATCAATTAAAATTCTTTAATTACACTTAATAAACTAAAATTATCAAGCAGATCCAAAAAATTATTAAAATTACACATGAATCAATCTATGTTCTCTATTGCCTTTACAAAAAGTTTTGAAGTAAAACCCCAATTTGATCATCGCTTTGACTCTAAATCTTATCGAATCCTTCTCAATGCTATGATTCTTCTTCTGAGCTACTTTGGTTTATAGACATCGTACATTATAGATTATGCGAAACCTTCTCCATTTTTTATCACAACCTTCACATATGATATCATGAGATCTTGAAAAATCTCATGATTTTCCGACTTTATTTGCTTTTTTTAAAATTTAAAAACCATACGGCCACATGTTTGTGGTCATGTTTTCTAAACAAAATGTTCGAAATTTCTTTTCATTCCTCGGGTAAGGCCTCACACTGGACTTAGTAACATGAATATCATTTTTCTACTTATTTTATTCTATTATTTGAATACTTGTAGTTCAAATTTGACTTAAACAAAAAATTCCTTGAAAAGCAATAAATTAATTAAATATAGCAAACGGATCCATAAATATACCAAAGCTTAACATGGAGTACCACATATTATATGTAGAGAGTAGAAAAAGTTTCAAGGCCAGAAGTAAAAAAACTTATTATTTCATGCAGTTATAGCTCAAATTTAATGTATATCAATTAAAGTTATTTAATTACATTTAATAAATTAAAACTATCAAAGGAATCCAAAAAATTACCAAAATTACACATGAATCAATCTATGTTCTCTATTGCCTATACAAAAAGTTTTGAAGTCAAACCCTAACTCGATCGTTGCTTTAACTCTAAATCTTACTGAATCCTTCCCAACGCTTCGATTCTTCTTCTGAGATACTTTGGTTTGTAAACATCATACATAATAGATTATGCAAAACCTTCTCAAATTTTTACTATAGCCTCCACGTATGATATCATGAGATCTTGACAAATCTCATGATTTTCAGACTTCGTTTGTTTTTTTTAGAATTTAAAAACTATATGGCCACATGTTTGTGGTCGTGTTTCCTGAACAAGATGTTCGAAATTTCTTTTCATTCCTTGGGAAAGACCTCACACTAGACTCAGTAACATGAATATCATTTTTCTACTCATTTATTCTATTATTTGAATACTTGTAGTTCAAATTTGAAGTAAACCAAAAAATTCAATGAAAAGCAATAAATTAATTGAATATAGCAAACATATCTAGAAATATACCAAAGCTTAACATGGAGTACCACATGTTATATGTAGAGAGTAGAAAAAGTTTCAAAGCTAGAAGTGAAAAAACTTATTATTTCATGTAGTTATAGCTCAAATTCAATGTATATCAATTAAAATTCTTTAATTACACTTAATAAATTAAAATTATCAAACGGATCCAAAAAATTATCAAAATTACACATGAATCAATCTATGTTCTCTATTGCCTTTACAAAAAGTGTTGAAGTCAAACCCCAATTCGATCATCGCTTTGACTCTAAATCTTACCGAATCCTTCTCAACGCTATGATTCTTCTTCTGAGCTACTTTGGTTTATAGACATCGTACATGATAGATTATGCGAAACCTTCTCAATTTTTTACCGCATACTGCACGTATGATATCATGAGATCTTGAAAAATCTCATGATTTTCCAACTTTGTTTGCTTGTTTTAGATTTTAAAAACCATACAGCCACACGTTTGTGGTCATGTTTCCTAAACAAGATGTTAGAAATTTCTTTTCATTCCTCGGGTAAGGCCTCACACTAGACTCAATAATATGAATATCATTTTTCTACTCATTTTATTCTATTATTTGAATACTTGTAGTTCAAATTTGACTTAAACCAAAAAATTCCTTGAAAAGCAATAAATTAATTAAATATAGCAAATGGATCCATAAATATACCAAAGCTTAACATGGAGTACCACATATTATATGTAGAGAGTAGAAAAAGTTTCAAGGCCATAATTAAAAAAACTAATTATTTCATACAGTTATAGCTCAAATTCAATGTATATCAATTAAAGTTATTTAATTACATTTAATAAATTAAAATTATCAAAGGAATCCAAAAAATTACATAAAGTACACATGAATCAATCTATGTTCTCTATTGCCTATACAAAAAGTTTTGAAGTCAATACCCAATTCGACCGTCGCTTTGACTCTAAATGTTACTGAATCCTTCCCAATGCTATGATTCTTCTTCTGAGATACTTTGGTTTATTAACATCATACATGATAGATTGTGCGAAACCTTCTCAAATTTTTACTATAGCCTCCACGTATGATATCATAAGATCTTGACAAATCTCATGATTTCCAGACTTCGTTTGCTTTTTTTAGAATTTAAAAACTATACGACCACACGTTCGTGGTCGTGTTTCCTAAACAAGATGTTCAAAATTTCTTTTCATTCCTTGGGAAAGACATCACACTAGACTCAGTAACAAGAATATCATTTTTCTACTCATTTATTCTATTATTTGAATACCTGTAGTTCAAGCTTGACTTAAACAAAAAAATTCAATGAAAAGCAATTAATTAATTAAATATAGCAAACAGATCTAGAAATATACCAAAGCTTAACATGGAGTACCACATGTTGTATGTAGAGAGTAGAAAAAGTTTTAAGGCCAGAAGTGAAAAAAACTTGTTATTTCATGCAGTTATAGCTCAAATTCAATGTATATCAATTAAAATTCTTTAATTACACTTAATAAATTAAAATTATCAAATAGATCCAAAAAATTATGAAAATTACACATGAATCAATCTTTGTTCTCTATTGCCTTTACAAAAAGTTTTGAAGTCAAACCCTAATTCGATCATCGCTTTGACTCCAAATCTTACTGAATCTTTCTCAATGCTACGATTCTTCTTTTGAGCTACTTCGATTTGTAAACATCGTATATGACAGATTGTGCGAAACTTTCTCAATTTTTTATCATTGCCTCCACATATGATATCATGAGATCTTGACAAATCTCATGATTTTCAGACTTCATTTGCTATTTTTAGAATTTAAAAACCATATAGCCACACGTTCATGGTCATGTTTCCTAAACAAGATGTTTGAAATTTCTTTTCATTCCTCGAGAAAGGCCTCACACTAGACTCAATAACATGAATATCATTTTTCTACTCATTTTATTCTATTATTTGAATACTTATAGTTCAAATTTGACTTAAATAAAAAAATTCCTTGAAAAGCAATAAATTAATTAAATATAGCAAATGGATCAATAAATATACAAAAGCTTAACATGGAGTACCACATATTATATGTAGAGAGTAGAAAAAGTTTCAAGGCCAGAAGTAAAAAAACTTATTATTTCATGCAGTTATAGCTCAAATTCAATGTATATCAATTAAAGTTATTTAATTACATTTAATAAATTAAAATTATCAAAGGAATCCAAAAAATTACATAAAGTACACATGAATCAATCTATGTTCTCTATTGCCTATACAAAAAGTTTTGAAATCAATCCCCAATTTGATCATCGCTTTGACTCCAAATCTTACTAAATCCTTCCTAACGCTACGATTCTTCTTCTGAGATACTTTGGTTTATAAACATCGTACATGATAGATTGTGCAAAACCTTCACAAATTTTTACTATAGCCTCCACATATGATATCATAAGATCTTGACAAATCTCATGATTTCCAGACTTCGTTTGCTTTTTTTAGAATTTAAAAACCATACGACCACACGTTCGTGGTCACGTTTCCTGAACAAGATGTTCGAAATTTCTTTTCATTCCTTGGGAAAGACCTCACACTAGACTCAATAACATGAATATCATTTTTCTACTCATTTATTCTATTATTTGAATACTTGTAGTTCAAATTTGACTTAAACAAAAAAATTCAATGAAAAGCAATAAATTAATTAAATATAGCAAACAGATCTAGAAATATACCAAAGCTTAACATGGAGACCACATGTTGTATGTAGAGAGTAGAACAAGTTTTAAGGCCAGAAGTGAAAAAAACTTATTATTTCATGCAGTTATAGCTCAAATTCAATGTATATCAATTAAAATTCTTTAATTCCACTTAATAAACTAAAATTATCAAGCAGATCCAAAAAATTATTAAAATTACACATGAATCAATCTATGTTCTCTATTGCCTTTACAAAAAGTTTTGAAGTAAAACCCTAATTGAATCATTGCTTTGACTCCAAATCTTATCGAATCCTTCTTAATGCTATGATTCTTCTTCTGAGCTACTTCGGTTTATAGACATCGTACATTATAGATTATGCGAAACCTTCTCCATTTTTTATCACAGCCTTCACATATGATATCATGAGATCTTGAAAAATCTCATGATTTTCCGACTTTGTTTGCTTTTTTTAGAATTTAAAAACCATACGGCCACATGTTTGTGGTCATGTTTTCTAAACAAAATGTTCGAAATTTCTTTTCATTCCTCGGGTAAGGCCTCACACTAGACTTAGTAACATGAATATCATTTTTCTACTTATTTTATTCTATTATTTGAATACTTGTAGTTCAAATTTGACTTAAACAAAAATTCCTTGAAAAGCAATAAATTAATTAAATATAGCAAACGGATCCATAAATATACCAAAGCTTAACATGGAGTACCACATATTATATGTAGAGAGTAGAAAAAGTTTCAAGGCCAGAAGTAAAAAAACTTATTATTTCATGCAGTTATAGCTCAAATTCAATGTATATCAATTAAAGTTATTTAATTACATTTAATAAATTAAAATTATCAAAGGAATCCAAAAAATTACCAAAATTACACATGAATCAATCTATGTTCTCTATTGCCTATACAAAAAGTTTTGAAGACAAACCCCAATTCGATCGTTGCTTTAACTCTAAATCTTACTGAATCCTTCCCAACGCTTTGATTCTTCTTCTGAGATACTTTGGTTTGTAAACATCATACATAATAGATTATGCAAAACCTTCTCAAATTTTTACTATAGCCTCCACATATGATATCATGAGATCTTGACAAATCTCATGATTTTCAGACTTTGTTTGTTTTTTTTTTTGAATTTAAAAACTATATGGCCACATGTTTGTGGTCATGTTTCCTGAACAAGATGTTCGAAATTTCTTTTCATTCCTTGGGAAAGACCTCACACTCGACTCTGTAACATGAATATCATTTTTCTACTCATTTATTCTATTATTTGAATACTTATAGTTCAAATTTGAAGTAAACCAAAAAATTCAATGAAAAGCAATAAATTAATTGAATATAGCAAACATATCTAGAAATATACCAAAGCTTAACATGGAGTACCACATGTTATATGTAGAGAGTAGAAAAAGTTTCAAGGCCAGAAGTGAAAAACTTATTATTTCATGTAGTTATAGCTCAAATTCAATGTATATCAATTAAAATTCTTTAATTACACTTAATAAATTAAAATTATCAAACAGATCCAAAAAATTTTCAAAATTACATATGAATCAGTCTATGTTCTCTATTGCCTTTACAAAAAGTTTTGAAGTCAAACCCCAATTCGATCATCGCTTTGACTCTAAATCTTACCGAATCCTTCTCAATGCTACGATTCTTCTTTTGAGCTACTTCAGTTTGTAAACATCGTATATGACAGATTGTGTGAAACTTTCTCAATTTTTTACCATTGCCTCCACATATGATATCATGAGATCTTGACAAATCTCATGATTTTCAGACTTCGTTTACTTTTTTTAGAATTTAAAAACCAAACGACCACACGTTCGTGGTCGTGTTTCCTAAACAAGATGTTTGAAATTTCTTTTCAATCCTCGGGAAAGGCCTCACACTAGACTCAATAACATGAATATCATTTTTCTACTCATTTTATTTTATTATTTGAATACTTGTAGTTCAAATTTGACTTAAACCAAAAAATTCCTTGAAAAGCAATAAATTAATTAAATATAGCAAATGGATCCATAAATATACCAAAGCTTAACATGGAGTACCACATATTATATGTAGAGAGTAGAAAAAGTTTCAAGGCCAGAAGTAAAAAAACTTATTATTTCATGTAGTTATAGATCAAATTCAATGTATATCAATTAAAGTTATTTAATTACATTTAATAAATTAAAATTATCAAAGGAATGCAAAAAATTATCAAAATTACACATGAATCAATCTATGTTCTCTATTGCCTATACAAAAAGTTTTGAAGTCAAACCCCAATTCGATCGTCGCTTTTACTCTAAATCTTACTGAATTCTTCCCAACGCTTTGATTCTTCTTTTGAGATACTTTGGTTTGTAAACATCGTACATGATAGATTGTGTGAAACCTTCTAAAATTTTTACTATAGCCTCCACGTAGGATATCATGAGATCTTGACAAATCTCATGATTTCTAGACTTCGTTTGCTTTTTTTAAAATTTAAAAACCATACGGCCGCACGTTCGTGTTCGTGTTTCCTAAACAAGATGTTCGAAATTTCTTTTCATTCCTTGGGAAAGACCTCACACTGGACTTAGTAACATGAATATCATTTTTCTACTCATTTATTCTATTATTTGAATACTTGTAGTTCAAATTTGAATTAAACCAAAAAATTCAATGAAAAGCAATAAATTAATTAAATATAGCGAACATATCTAGGAATATACCAAAGCTTAACATGGAGTACCACATATTGTATGTAGAGAGTAGAAAAGGTTTTAAGGCCAGAAGTGAAAAAAACTTATTATTTCATGTAGCTATAGCTTAAATTCAATGTATATCAATTAAAATTCTTTAATTACACTTAATAAACTAAAATTATCAAGCAGATCCAAAAAATTATTAAAATTACACATGAATAAATCTATGTTCTCTATTGCCTTTACAAAAAGTTTTGAAGTAAAACCCAATTCAATCATCGCTTTGACTCCAAATCTTATCGAATCCTTTTCAATGCTATGATTTTTCTTCTGAGCTACTTCGGTTTATAGACATCGTACATGATAGATTGTGCAAAACCTTCTCAATTTTTTATCACATCCTCCACGTATGATATCATGAGATCTTGAAAAATCTCATGATTTTCTGACTTTGTTTGCTTTTTTTAGAATTTAAAAACCATACGGCCACACGTTTGTGGTCATGTTTCCTAAACAAGATGTTCAAAATTTCTTTTCATTCCTCGGGTAAGGCCTCACACTGGACTTAGTAACATGAATATCATTTTTCTACTCATTTTATTCTATTATTTGAATACTTGTAGTTCAAATTTGACTTAAACCAAAAAAATCCTTGAAAAGCAATAAATTAATTAAATATAGCAAACAGATCCATAAATATACCAAAGCTTAACATGGAGTACCACATATTATATGTAGAGAGTAGAAAAAGTTTGAAGGCCAGAAGTAAAAAAACTTATTATTTCATGCGGTTATAGCTCAAATTCAATGTATATCAATTAAAGTTATTTAATTACATTTAATAAATTAAAATTATCAAAGGAATCCAAAAAATTACCAAAATTACACATGAATCAATCTATGTTCTCTATTGCCTATACAAAAAGTTTTCAAGTCAAACCCTAATTCGATCGTTGCTTTAACTCTAAATCTTACTGAATCCTTCCCAACGCTACGATTCTTCTTCTGAGATACTTTAGTTTATAAATATCATACATGATATTTTGTGCAAAACCATCTCAAATTTTTACTATAGCCTCCACGTATGATATCATAAGATCTTGACAAATCTCATGATTTCCAGACTTCGTTTGCTTTTTTTAGAATTTAAAAACCATACGACCACACGTTCGTAGTCGTGTTTCCTGAACAAGATGTTCGAAATTTCTTTTCATTCCTTGGGAAAGACCTCACACTAGACTCAGTAACATGAATATCATTTTTCTACTCATTTATTCTATTATTTGAATACATGTAGTTTAAATTTGAATTAAACAAAAAAAATTCAATGAAAAGCAATAAATTAATTAAATATAGCAAACAGATCTAGAAATATACCAAAGCTTAACATGGAGTACCACATGTTGTATGTAGAGAGTAGAAATAGTTTTAAGGCCAAAAGTGAAAAAAACTTATTATTTCATGCAGTTATAGCTCAAATTCAATGTATATTAATTAAAATTCTTTAATTACACTTAATAAACTAAAATTATCAAGCAGATCCAAAAAATTATTAAAATTACACATGAATCAATCTATGTTCTCTATTGCCTTTACCAAAAGTTTTGAAGTAAAACACCAATTCAATCATCGCTTTGACTCCAAATCTTACCGAATCCTTCTCAACGCTATGATTCTTCTTCTGAGCTACTTCGGTTTATAGACATCGTACATGATAGATTATGCGAAACCTTCTCAATTTTTTACTGCATCCTGCACATATGATATCATGAGATCTTGAAAAATCTCATGATTTTCCAACTTTGTTTGCTTTTTTTAGATTTTAAAAACCATACAGCCACATGTTTGTGGTCATGTTTCCTAAACAAGATGTTCGAAATTTCTTTTCATTCCTCGGGTAAGGCCTCACACTAGACTCAATAATATGAATATCATTTTTCTACTCATTTTATTCTATTATTTGAATACTTGTAGTTCAAATTTGACTTAAACCAAAAAATTCCTTGAAAAGCAATAAATTAATTAAATATAGCAAATGGATCCATAAATATACCAAAGCTTAACATGGAGTACCACATATTATATGTAGAGAGTAGAAAAAGTTTCAAGGCCATAATTAAAAAAACTAATTATTTCATACAGTTATAGCTCAAATTCAATGTATATCAATTAAAGTTATTTAATTACATTTAATAAATTAAAATTATCAAAGGAATCCAAAAATTACATAAAGTACACATGAATCAATCTATGTTCTCTATTGGCTATACAAAAAGTTTTGAAGTCAATACCCAATTCGACCATCGCTTTGACTCTAAATGTTACTGAATCCTTCCCAACGCTACGATTCTTCTTTTGAGATACTTTGGTTTATAAACATCATACATGATAGATTGTGCGAAACCTTCTCAAATTTTTACTATAGCCTCCACGTATGATATCATAAGATCTTGACAAATCTCATGATTTCCAGACTTCGTTTGCTTTTTTTAGAATTTAAAAACCATACGACCACATGTTCGTGGTCGTGTTTCCTGAACAAGATGTTCGAAATTTCTTTTCATTCCTTGGGAAAGACCTCACACTAGACTCAGTAACAAGAATATCATTTTTCTACTCATTTATTCTATTATTTGAATACTTATAGTTCAAACTTGACTTAAACAAAAAAATTCAATGAAAAGCAATTAATTAATTAAATATAGCAAACAGATCTAGAAATATACTAAAGCTTAACATGGAGTACCACATGTTGTATGTAGAGAGTAGAAAAAGTTTTAAGGCTAGAAGTGAAAAAAACTTATTATTTCGTGCAGTTATAGCTCAAATTCAATGTATATCAATTAAAATTCTTTAATTACACTTAATAAATTAAAATTATCAAATAGATCCAAAAAATTATGAAAATTACACATGAATCAATCTTTGTTCTCTATTGCCTTTACAAAAAGTATTGAAGTCAAACCCTAATTCGATCATCGCTTTGACTCCAAATCTTACCGAATCTTTCTCAATGCTATGATTCTTCTTTTGAGCTACTTTAGTTTGTAAACATCATATATGACAGATTATGCGAAACTTTCTCAATTTTTTATCATTGCCTCCACATATGATATCATGAGATCTTGACAAATCTCATGATTTTCAGACTTCGTTTGCTTTTTTTAGAATTTAAAAACCATATAGCCACACGTTCATGGTCATGTTTCCTGAATAAGATATTTGAAATTTCTTTTCATTCCTTGAGAAAGGCCTCACACTAGACTCAATAACATGAATATCATTTTTCTACTCATTTTATTCTATTATTTGAATACTTGTAGTTCAAATTTGACTTAAATAAAAAAATTCCTTGAAAAGCAATAAATTAATTAAATATAGCAAATGGATCAATAAATATACAAAAGCTTAACATGGAGTACCACATATTATATGTAGAGAGTAGAAAAAGTTTCAAGGCCAGAAGTAAAAAAACTTATTATTTCATGCAGTTATAGCTCAAATTCAATGTATATCAATTAAAGTTATTTAATTACATTTAATAAATTAAAATTATCAAAGGAATCCAAAAAATTACATAAAGTACACATGAATCAATCTATGTTCTCTATTGCCTATACAAAAAGTTTTGAAGTCAATCCCCAATTTGATCATCGCTTTGACTCCAAATCTTACTAAATCCTTCCCAACGCTACGATTCTTCTTCTGAGATATTTTGGTTTATAAACATCGTACATGATAGATTGTGCGAAACCTTCACAAATTTTTACTATAGCCTCTACGTATGATATCATAAGATCTTGACAAATCTCATGATTTCCAGACTTCGTTTGCTTTTTTTAGAATTTAAAAACCATACGACCACACGTTCGTGGTCACATTTCCTGAACAAGATGTTCGAAATTTCTTTTCATTCCTTGGGAAAGACCTCACACTAGACTCAATAATATAAATATCATTTTTCTACTCATTTATTCTATTATTTGAATACTTGTAGTTCAAATTTGACTTAAACAAAAAAATTCAATGAAAAGCAATAAATTAATTAAATATAGCAAACAGATCTAGAAATATACCAAAGCTTAACATGGAGACCACATGTTGTATGTAGAGAGTAGAAAAAGTTTTAAGGCCAGAAGTGAAAAAAACTTATTATTTCATGCAGTTATAGCTCAAATTCAATGTATATCAATTAAAATTCTTTAATTCCACTTAATAAACTAAAATTATCAAGCAGATTCAAAAAATTATTAAAATTACACATGAATCAATCTATGTTCTCTATTGCCTTTACAAAAAGTTTTGAAGTAAAACCCTAATTCAATCATTGCTTTGACTCCAAATCTTATCAAATCCTTCTCAACGCTATGATTCTTCTTCTGAGCTACTTCGGTTTATAGACAACCAAATCTTTGACTCCAAATCTTATTGTTGTATGATAGATTATGCGAAACCTTCTCAATTTTTTACCGTATCCTCCACGTATGATATCATGAGATCTTGAAAAATCTCATGATTTTCCGACTTTGTTTGCTTTTTTTAGAATTTAAAAACCATACGGCCACACGTTTGTGGTCATATTTCCTAAACAAGATGTTCGAAATTTCTTTTCATTCCTTGGGTAAGGCCTCACACTGGACTCAGTAAAATAAATATCATTTTTCTACTCATTTTATTCTATTATTTGAATACTTGTAGTTCAAATTTGACTTAAACAAAAAAATCCTTGAAAAGCAATAAATTAATTAAATATAGCAAATGGATCCATAAATATACCAAAGCTTAACATGGAGTACCACATATTATATGTAGAGAGTAGAAAAAGTTTCAAGGCCATAATTAAAAAAACTAATTATTTCATACAGTTATAGCTCAAATTCAATGTATATCAATTAAAGTTATTTAATTACATTTAATAAATTAAAATTATCAAAGGAATCCAAAAATTACATAAAGTACACATGAATCAATCTATGTTCTCTATTGGCTATACAAAAAGTTTTGAAGTCAATACCCAATTCGACCATCGCTTTGACTCTAAATGTTACTGAATCCTTCCCAACGCTACGATTCTTCTTTTGAGATACTTTGGTTTATAAACATCATACATGATAGATTGTGCGAAACCTTCTCAAATTTTTACTATAGCCTCCACGTATGATATCATAAGATCTTGACAAATCTCATGATTTCCAGACTTCGTTTGCTTTTTTTAGAATTTAAAAACCATACGACCACATGTTCGTGGTCGTGTTTCCTGAACAAGATGTTCGAAATTTCTTTTCATTCCTTGGGAAAGACCTCACACTAGACTCAGTAACAAGAATATCATTTTTCTACTCATTTATTCTATTATTTGAATACTTGTAGTTCAAACTTGACTTAAACAAAAAAATTCAATGAAAAGCAATTAATTAATTAAATATAGCAAACAGATCTAGAAATATACTAAAGCTTAACATGGAGTACCACATGTTGTATGTAGAGAGTAGAAAAAGTTTTAAGGCTAGAAGTGAAAAAAACTTATTATTTCGTGCAGTTATAGCTCAAATTCAATGTATATCAATTAAAATTCTTTAATTACACTTAATAAATTAAAATTATCAAATAGATCCAAAAAATTATGAAAATTACACATGAATCAATCTTTGTTCTCTATTGCCTTTACAAAAAGTTTTGAAGTCAAACCCTAATTCGATCATCGCTTTGACTCCAAATCTTACCGAATCTTTCTCAATGCTATGATTCTTCTTTTGAGCTACTTTAGTTTGTAAACATCATATATGACAGATTATGCGAAACTTTCTCAATTTTTTATCATTGCCTCCACATATGATATCATGAGATCTTGACAAATCTCATGATTTTCAGACTTCGTTTGCTTTTTTTAGAATTTAAAAACCATATAGCCACACGTTCATGGTCATGTTTCCTGAATAAGATATTTGAAATTTCTTTTCATTCCTTGAGAAAGGCCTCACACTAGACTCAATAACATGAATATCATTTTTCTACTCATTTTATTCTATTATTTGAATACTTGTAGTTCAAATTTGACTTAAATAAAAAAATTCCTTAAAAAGCAATAAATTAATTAAATATAGCAAATGGATCAATAAATATACAAAAGCTTAACATGGAGTACCACATATTATATGTAGAGAGTAGAAAAAGTTTCAAGGCCAGAAGTAAAAAAACTTATTATTTCATGCAGTTATAGCTCAAATTCAATGTATATCAATTAAAGTTATTTAATTACATTTAATAAATTAAAATTATCAAAGGAATCCAAAAAATTACATAAAGTACACATGAATCAATCTATGTTCTCTATTGCCTATACAAAAAGTTTTGAAGTCAATCCCCAATTTGATCATCGCTTTGACTCCAAATCTTACTAAATCCTTCCCAACGCTACGATTCTTCTTCTGAGATATTTTGGTTTATAAACATCGTACATGATAGATTGTGCGAAACCTTCACAAATTTTTACTATAGCCTCTACGTATGATATCATAAGATCTTGACAAATCTCATGATTTCCAGACTTCGTTTGCTTTTTTTAGAATTTAAAAACCATACGACCACACGTTCGTGGTCACATTTCCTGAACAAGATGTTCGAAATTTCTTTTCATTCCTTGGGAAAGACCTCACACTAGACTCAATAATATAAATATCATTTTTCTACTCATTTATTCTATTATTTGAATACTTGTAGTTCAAATTTGACTTAAACAAAAAAATTCAATGAAAAGCAATAAATTAATTAAATATAGCAAACAGATCTAGAAATATACCAAAGCTTAACATGGAGACCACATGTTGTATGTAGAGAGTAGAAAAAGTTTTAAGGCCAGAAGTGAAAAAAACTTATTATTTCATGCAGTTATAGCTCAAATTCAATGTATATCAATTAAAATTCTTTAATTCCACTTAATAAACTAAAATTATCAAGCAGATT
This sequence comes from Miscanthus floridulus, assembly GCF_019320115.1. Taxonomy (NCBI): domain Eukaryota; kingdom Viridiplantae; phylum Streptophyta; class Magnoliopsida; order Poales; family Poaceae; genus Miscanthus; species Miscanthus floridulus. Next base: position 46,423,666 of record NC_089593.1, read on the forward strand.
CAAAAAATTATTAAAATTACACATGAATCAATCTATGTTCTCTATTGCCTTTACAAAAAGTTTTGAAGTAAAACCCTAATTCAATCATTGCTTTGACTCAAAAAGTTATAGCTCAAATTCAATGTATATCAATTAAAGTTATTTAATTACATTTAATAAATTAAAATTATCAAAGGAATCTAAAAAATTACCAAAAAAGCCGATTGGTGTGTCATTCTCCGCCACAACGATAGTTATCACCACCTGACGGAAGATCGGGATCCCCATTCCCATTACGACGTAGATACAATCTAGAGACAGTGGAGAACCGACATTCGAAGGACAGTATGACATGTGGGTCCCATGGGCCGACCGGCCTACAGGTGGGGCCGGTCAGCCCCACATGTCAGCCCCTCGAGGTCTGCTTCGGTGGGTTGTCTTTCGGAGTGTTCTAGAGTTTCGTACGTCGGTTTCGTTGCAGATAAACGTGATTTGCTTTGACAAAAAGATCCTTCTTGATGGTTTTCTGGATAAATCCTCCTGCAAACACAGATTCGCTAAAACTCATGAAATTTATTAGTTTAAACCCCTAGACCTATGTTTGGTGATGGAATTAAGTATATATGTAGGATATATTGATGGTTTATAATTGATGTTAACGACCGTCCACAACTTGTTTAAACTTTTCGTATTTAAAATATGAGTAATTTCCTTCCCGTTGGTCCTTTGTCGCATCACCAGCCCCGACTATCCCATACCCCATAGCGTAGAGTGACTAACACCCGTTTACGTGTAAGAGTACGAGCATCGCTGAAGAGCCGCTGCCGACCGCCCATAACGTAGAGCGCTAACGTCCTTGCATATGTAGGTGCGAGATCAAGAACAGGACCGTTTCTGGATAACACCAATGAGAACGTGGATGGTTGGCGAGTCGATGGAGAAAAATGGAGTATCTTAAAGATATTACAGTTAGAGAACAAATGAAATATCTTGAAGATATTAAATATGGAGAAAAATGAAGAAAAAATAATTGGAGACATGCCGTGGCGAAAATTGTATTAAATGCAGATATAGGAAGAGTACTTATCTTTATTCAGAATGTCTAGTCGGCGGCGTGGATGAAATTGCGTGGCCCTCGAGCTTTTCGGCTTGTCGTTATGGTGGCGATAGCGGTCGTCATAGCGCCGTTCTTCACGGCGATTATCGTGACGGCGTGACAGGCGGTTGGAGCGAGTAGTCTGGGCGACGTCGTCGTCATATTACTTGTTGGCCTTAGGTAGATCATATTTGGGGCGATCGTTGACGTAGCCGCATTCAATTTGGTCGGAGAAGAGATGTTGCATGGCGCTTTGATAGGCGGCCGTGCAAAGTAGTCAGCGTGTATGATGTCCCAGTAGATGGATGTAGCTCGTATGGCTCGGACAGCTCACTTGCGGCTCGCTTTCCGGTTTGGAAGGCTTGCAAGTCGGCTTGATTTGTGCGTCGCTGACGTCGCGGCCCAGGAACCGGCAGCTCGCGTCGAATAGCCACAGGTCTTCGTCTGTGCGCCTCACACATGCATTCACGAGTACATGGAAACCACGACAGCTTCGCATGGTTTTGACAATTAGCTTGTACGGTTCGCATGTCTCCTGCAATTGGCTTTTACGGATCGTCAGATTATGGAAGTATAGGCGCCGTGCTTGCATGACGCACGTATACATGCCCAAATTTGGTATGTGCATTTGCCTTGGAGTCACGTGCTGATTCGATTTGTCCTCAGTTTTCAAATCTCGTCAGTTCAGCATCAGATGGAAAAAACCTTCATGTCTCTGATCCTTGGCTGACAACATGAACGGCTTTTTGTACATGAGAAATCACGTCGTCCAGACGCAGCAGAGACAGCGCCTAGTTGGGCATGGCGGCGGTGATACGAAACCAACTCCATCTTCAACTCGATAGCAGCAAATTGACGAGCTCTCCGGAAAATAGCAGATCCCTTCCACGACAACGCCGACGTGAAGAGCAGAGAATCAATCTTGTGCCTGTTTCCGACGTCGAGTTGTCGCGGGATGATATTGATCTTAAAGTCCATCAGGTTCGCCATGGGATTAGCACTCACACCCCTACCTGACGCGTCAACCATCGACGAAATACTATTGGCAGTCGATACCCACGATTGTACATTGTGTGGTAGAGGTGCGTGTGATCAGGGACTAGATGTTAACAGAGACACAGACACAAGATTTATACAGGTTTAGGCTAAACCCTACGTCATGTGCTCTGTTGTTTTGTATTGAGATATATGAGGATTGGATGTCGACTAAGGGACCCCTGCCCCTCATATACTCTGGAGGGGTAGGGTTACAAGGAAAGTTCTATTTAGATTACAACATCTATAATAGTAAATCAAATCTTCCTTGATCTTGCGGGCTGCACCATCCCTGATGGTACGGTCCATGTCTTGTGCCGTGGCTACCCGGGGTATATCCCCCACAGAATCCCTCAACACTATCTTGGAAGAGAGCCCTGAGCCATACTACGAGGGTTCCACCAAGACCATCTCCAGTTGCCCACCTTTACTCAGGGTTCGTGGGCAAGCTTTTCCATATCAGTCACGATAGTGTCACCAAGAATGGCGAGAGCGCCGACGAGCGCAATGCTCGCATGGCGAAGAACGCCGACCGCCAACGACACCGGAACAAAGAAGCTGCTCGTGCGGTCGATGGAGATCTGAACGCCCCCACACCATGTCTATCACAATCTCGACCAGGAGTTTGACATGGTGGGCATACAACGGGTGGAGCAGATGCCAAGTGCCAACCTTGCTATTGCTTTCACGAGTTGGCTAGACTCCCACAGACTTTGGAACTTGAGAAGATCGGCGCGCTGCTTAAACAGCCCAAGTCCAAGTCAATGAGATCTGGAATCCTGCTCCATCCCACTCGACCGCATTGGCACGTAGCCATCACCCCCGTGGCTCTCGCCACGACGAGGGCAGCCATCACCAGGGCTTCGAATGCCCTCGTTATCAAGCAGGTGGCCTCTATCTCTATAGAGCGTCCTAAGGCAACTACGAAGGACACTCGGGCCAGGATGGAGGCCCTCCTCGCCCACTAGGCGGCCGAGACAACCACCGCAACACCAACAAGGAGGTTAACTAACCTCTCCCACATGACATTTGTGAGCGCATCAACGTCCGTTACCGCATCGAGAACAGCCGATCTGCGCACCATGATGCGGAAATTCAACATTGGCAGCAGTATGCCTCCGAGCAAGGCCCTCCCGGCATAGCCTGAGCACCACCCATCGCCAATACCTCCAGACTTTCTCCTTTCACAGCAAGACTATGAGCCGTCCGATGGCCTGCAAGTTTCAAGATCTTTGGGGTGGACACATACGATGGTAAAGCCAATCCCGAGCAGTGGTTAACGCTCTACGAGATCATCGTGCGTGCCATCGGTGGAAGCAATGATGTGATGGAAAATTATTTGCCTATCATGCTCAACCAATCCACGAACAACTAGCACCTTGGCCTGAGGGCAGACTCCATTAAAACTTAGGATGATCTCAAGAAGGTCTTCATCGAGAACTACACAGCCACGTGTCAGCAACCGGGCACTAAGTATGACCTAGAGGAGCTTCATCAAACCTCTAGGAAACCTCTACATAGTTTCATTAGGTGTTTCCCAGAGACAAGGAACTTCATCCCCAACATTAGTGATAGCGAGGCCATCTCTACGTTCACCAGAGGACTCCACTACCATGAGCAGCTCTGCTCCAAGTTGTATCGCAAGAGGCCAGCAACCATCAGTGAACTACTATAGACAACAAATGCTTACACCGACATCGAGGAAGCTGATTGCTAATATAAGGATGATGTCGCTCGGGTTTCCTACTCTGAGTGATAGCAGCATCGCAATGATGACCGCCATGAAGAAAGGCGCTATGATGATCGCGACTGCCGCCATGACTAGCGTGACCATCACTACGACGATCGCAAGCACTAACACGACGTTAGGCCAGATGGCTCAAGAGGCAGATAGCCCTGTCGACGAAGACTAGACAATTCCGTTAATGCCCCATGCTTGCGATCGGGCCCTTCCCCAAGATCCTTATACTCTAGAGCACCCAAAATCATGGGGTTACAACAAAGTGTAAGAGAGATATAGAGAGATTTGGTAGGGGGTTAGCTCAGTGCTAATCCAAAGGTTGCCTCGCTGTTGGTTGGGTCTTCCCCTTGACGGAGGGGAGGAAGGCGATGGGTGTGGTGGAGGAGCTCTCGGTGCCCCTCTCTGGGCTACTCTACTCTCGATGCTAAGTAGGAGTGGATCGATGAGGAATGGAATGAATTGTCTTGGATTGTCTCTCCCCCTTAGGGTCCGACCTTATCCCTCATATATCAAGATAGGTTGGGTACATGGTGGTTTCTAGGGTTAAGCCTATGGTCTACATGTGCTAGAGTCCAGGAGGGTCTTGTAGTGGCACTATGTGGACCGTGGTAGTGTCATGGAGCTGAAGAAGCCCTGGGCATCGTCCGGTTGGCCTATTCTGACACTCTATGTGTCAGGCTATGTTGGCTTGGACTAGTCTCCCCCAGGTGGAACATCTAGAGTCTTCTTCGTGGTGAAGGAGGCTAGCTCCATGGGCTAACGCATTGTCCCAAGAGCCCCCAAGACCTTGGAGGCTGAGGGGAAACTTGTCTTCTTATGTCACACCTAATGTGTGACCCTATTAGGGGAGCGGCAGGCAAAGTCGTGCCCAAAGTGCTATGTCTAGGAGCCCTCGAGCCTCGATGGCTTGGGACATGTCTTCTTGTGCTCGAGCCTTGGCTGGCGTTGTATGCCGGGCAGGAGCCAAGGGCTAGGCTCATGTTTCCTGACTCTCAGGAGCCTAAGGCTTGGGCAAGCCCTCAAGCACTAAGTAGAGGCCATGGTGTGCTTAGGTTTGGGTAGTTTCCTTGGTCTGAGGGTGCGCGTGAGCATACCTATAACACCCCAGGTGTTAGTCACGAGTTAAGCAGTGAAATTGGACTTAAGTAGGATATGCTAAGCAATGATTATGATCTCTAGTTCATAATCTGGAAGTAATGATGAAGGTATTGAGGTCAAACCTATGAAAATGAGCCCCAACTTGTACTCAGACAATACACTTTGCTTACATGTGGACCCTGGTTAAGGCTAGGCATGAGTAATGTTAAACATGCTTGTTTCATGTACATTACATCAACATGCATCCATATTGACCAGTGGAAAAGTTTCATGAAGTTTAGAATCAAGAAGTCACATGAAATGATAAGTTATAACATTGATTGAATTGCTTTATTAAGTAAATGGGAACATGAGATGTCGACCAAACACTACAAGAAATCCTTTAATCTGTGACGGATTCACTGTGACGGATTTAGGAAACGTCACTAACAGGATTTGCAACCTAGGATATCCAGCCCATATCCAAAACCCGCTTGCATATACAGAGGCCTAACCTAACAACAGCTGCCCCTCCTCTCCGCCGGCCGCCGCTCCCAACCCTCTCCCATCTATGCTGCCTCCCTTCTCTTCCCCGGGCACAGCCATCCCCTGGCACAACGACCATCCCAGCATGGAGGAGGCCGAGGGCGGCGCTCCACCCCGGCCCTCGGAGCGGCGGAGGCTTGCCGTTGTGCGCCTGCGCGCCCGCACACCCATGCCCGAGGTCGCTACACCGAAACCCTAGGCGAGAGCGTATGGAAGTGCAGCAGCAACACGCGCAGGTGGATCTGAGTGGGACGACCATGGGGATTCTGGTGACAGTGGTGGCTCTGATCTACTTTGGCCTTGGCTGGCCCCTGCGTCTCTCCTCTTGGCCATCAGCTCCCAGGTGAGCAGCACTTCGTTCTCTTGCAATCGATTTTTGGGTCAGATTTGAGCGGTGGTGCTTGGGGCCGGGTTGGATTTGTTGCAGGTGCACCATAGGAGGGGGAATCGAAAAGGCATGTTGGTGCTGGCTGTTAGGTGCGCTCATGGCAATGGCGTTGATATATTGCTGTTGTGCACAGGCACTTTCCTCTGTCTAATCTGTCTGGCACCTAAAAGATTGGGTAACAATTGTGTAGGGCTACTTAGGAGTTCCAAGTAGTAATTTGTTGATTTCTTTATGATTTGAAGAATAATGTCATCTATAGTCTATATGACCTTAAGTAGGGTCTGTTATTTAGTATTTATCCAACTTGCTCTTTTGTTTCCAGGAAAAGTTGAGGTTACATGAGACAGATTTCAGCATAGAAGTTTTATTTTATATGAAAATGGTACTAGGTTTGAAGTAATCTGGTTAGAGCCCGTGTGTTTTACATTAGAAAAGGTGGTTAGCATTTTTTCATGGCTCTTAACTGTAGGGACTTAGTGTATTGGAGTGATGAACTTAGGCTACTATTGTTTGAGTTAAGGCAGCAAGTAATTTATCTATGAAAAGCAATTGTTTGCTTCATGTCTGCAGCTTGTGTTTGCCTTTGCACTTTTATTTTTAACACATATGCTAAGGGAATATTTGATAAACAATCCTGCCAGATAAATATAAATGACTAACATAATATTATCAGTCTATGATTGGCATGCATATAAAAAGCATTGCTTGAGGATGCTTTCTTCTTTGTTACATAATTTATTGTGCCAATTTAGCTTAAGTAGAAGAGAAATTGGAATTGATTTGGTCAGTTTGTCAATTTTCTCTAGCACTCAAGCTGCTGTCTTTGCTCTGTGCTTCTGACCGGTGTATGTTCTGGTGTTGGGCGCCTGGGCGTGCTCTCTCAAAGCTGCTGTTCGGTGCAAACCAGCACCTGCAGCTTTAGCTCCTCTTGATTTCTTGGTTGTGCTGGGTCTCTGTCGACAGCTCTGTAGTTTCTCTAGTGCGAGCCTGGCTTTTGCTCTGAATTTGTTCTAGTGCAGCAAGTCAGCCTATCGTTAGTGAGCAACAATTTGTTCTGGCAGCTGGCAGCCTTGATTTTCATATCAACAACATAAGCTATTCTTTAACAACAATAGCTGTAGCTATCTACTTTCTCGACCTTGATCAGCTCTACAACTACAGAGTTTGGATCTGTTTATGTTACTTTCAGCAACTCGATTATCTTATTTGGAATGCAATAGTGAAGGTAATTGTCACTTGCAGGCACACTCGGTTGCATGCTGGTACCTTAGTAATAGTTTTACCATGTTCTTTTAGCTATCAGTTTAGTTAGTTTAAAACCTTTAACTTCAGCTTAGTTGTTTCTTGCTTTGGTTCAGTACAGTAGCAGTAGTGCAGTTCGGCTGTAGGTAAATTTCAGATTTATTGGCTAATTTGGATAAATTCTGTACAGGTACTTTCTCTCAGCGATGATTTATGTTAAGTTAAACTTGGTGGCAGCAGCAATAGAGGTCTTGAAGATTTCTGTACAGGTATCTGTGATGGAATAGAATGCCAAATGAGTATTACATGTCCTCTGATTATTAGAATTTTCATATTTATAACACCTGAAGTATAATTATTTCTTATTTATTCCAAATGTTTAATCTGGAAAATGGTTATACATTAGACAACCAAATTTTCTACATATGTGTAGTTGGCTTAGTGAAAAATAGCTTCTGATATGCAACAATTATTACTCTCTTCGCAGTAGAATTATTTTTGTGTACTGTTTGTATATTACATGCATATTAATATGCAATTATTTTATTTATAATTTCTCCTCTCTAGAAAGGAAGAGACATTGCACATAAAGGTCCAAGATGCAGCCTACATAATCGAAAGGTATGTACTGCCTCCAGGAACTAAAGGTTATTTTGTGTTGTCCAGAAACTGCAGTTTTGTGTGGTCAGTAAATCTTCATCAGTGATAGCTGCTATTGCTGCTATCTGTTCTCTCCCTCAGCTGTCAGGTTACTCAGTTTCAAAAACTTGTCAAATATGCAGTGACGGTCTTGGGTTGGGCTAAATAGGTCTTGGGCTCTACTGTGACGGTCTAAGATACAAAAGAGAAAGAACCTGCATCTGCGTATACTCCCGCATTGGAAGCTATACAAGAAAAAACCTGCATCAAGTTCAAAGGAGAAAGAACCAAAAGAGAAAGAACCAAACAAGAAAGAACCAAAAGAGAAAGAACCTGCATCTGCGTATGTTGATTTGTTCTTAGGAAAACTAAAGGTACATACATTCTTTGGCCCCTTCCACATTTAGTCTCAATATAAGAACCATTGTTTGTTGTTTTATGCCATAAGTTACTGAATTGATATTCTTTTCTACACATGTTCTTCCATTCAATTAGGCCAAGTTTGACATAAACACAGAGGATAACACAGTTAAAAAGGGTTGTATTGAGATGATGCAATCTGCGGTCCGCCAACAAAGATACAGGCTGAAGGCAGAATATTTTGATCCTTTTCCACTACATTTGGTATATATTTTGGTGGTATATATTTTGTTGCTGCTGCTCGCATTTTGCTGTTGCTGCTACATGCATCAAGCTGCTGGGCTTCTATGCATTCTGTGTTGTTGGCTTGTGCCATGGTAAACTATATGGCTGTATGCACTTCTGTATGTTAACTATTGTTGGATGAATACTTGTAATCTGATGTTGGTTGCAAATTTATGTGATATATTGTTGGATGGAAATATGAGTTATTTTATTTAATGCGTGGGATGTGTATTATTTTATTTAATGTGTGGGCTGTGTATATTGTTGCAACAATAATTATTTGAGCTGTGTGTGGGCTGTGTATATGGGCTGAATGTTCAAAAGTGGGCTGTGTATATGGGCTATATGTGCTGTAGTAGTGGACTGAAAAGTGGGCTAAAAATTAGTGATGAATTTGGGTTGCAATATGCTGAAATGGGCCTGTGAAAATGGCTGAAAATTGATGCGAAAATGGCTGAAATTGGGCCAAACTTGGCCCATCTTTGATTCTGGCCTGTTAACAAATGAGCTGGTGTATCTTTGATGTGGCAATTGATTCGTGACGGTTATTTTTTGTCACAGGAAATGGGTTCGGGCTGGACTAACTAGGCCTCAGGCTCTATCGTGACGGTTTAAAACCGTCACCGTTTATGTTAATCCGTGATGGTTTTCGACAAACCGTCACGCATGTCAATCCATGATGCTCAATCCGTGATGATTTCTGAAACCATCACAGATGCTGTTTACTGACGGTTTTTCAGTGATCCGTGACGAAAATTTTTCATCATGGATTAACAGGATTCTTGTAGTGAAACCTTACTACCTTACCCAAATGACTTTAATTGAACTCTACAACAAAAGTCATGAACGGTTCGTGTTGAGCAAATGTCAAGAAAAGGCCTCAATTAGTCAAAAACCCTAATTCCAGTGTTTAACGAGGTGCTACTTTGACCAAGATGAAGCAATGGTTTATGTACCAGATATGAAGTTTGAACTTTAATAAAAGTTAAAGTTTCAATGGAGTACAACAAACCTTATTTTTGGACCAAGACCTGATTAAACTTCTAAGTGGCCCAAACAGAGGACTCAAGATGGAATCAACTGTTGTTCTTGGGCACTAAATAATTCTAAGTCTAGAATTCATTGTCATTGACATTGCTGTTCCGCGTTCTCTAAAATTTGTTAAACACCTCAAGTTGTGCCAAAAGTAAAAGTTGGAATATATGTTTCAGAGATGGACATACAAAAAGTTGGAATCAATTTGACCAAATTTTGACCAAGTAATTATAGCTCAAGGAGAGAAAGGCTTAATCCTTGATTAGTCGCGGACAGTGTCAACTTCGGGTCTAATTACCTGTTAATCTATTTCTCTAATGGTCAAGCACCCTAAATATGAGTTGGATAGAATCAGGAAAGGAATTATTTTGCTTTTAGGCCCAAGGCCCCGATCAGAAGTTAAGCAGCCCAAAATTGTGCTTGAAGCCAGTTACTTCGTCGCCCGTCACCTCTTTGCTGAAATGGGCGCGTGGCTTTCATGGCCAATCGTGCATAGTTGACCACCATGTGGCCCTCTGGTGCGCCTACTGCTCGCCACCTCGCTAACACTCATGCCATGTGGAGATGGGATAAGCCCGAGCGCTCTCCTCCCTCTCTCCATTCTGCTCTCCCTTCCTCCCTCTCGCTCTATGGCGCTCGCACGCGCTCGCGTGGACGCCACCACCATTGATGGCTAGGCAAGCTCACTACCACCAGCGCTGCTGCCCCTTGGCTTCCCTATGCCCTAGCTCCATGCTCGTTGCCATGCACAGCCACTGCTGCGTCGCCTCACCGCTGCCATAGCCGGCCGAGCCTAGATGCACCAGCATTGCCGGCCAAGCAGATTTGCGCCCACCATCGCCGCTCCCTTCCCTATCCTCTACCCACCTAGCCACTACAACTCCACTGCCTCCGCCTCCTTCTCATCTTCGGCCGGTGCTCCTCGGCCGAGTGGGAGACCACCGGAGCAGCCCAACCATCAGAGCTGCTCCCATCGCCATCGCTGGTGCACTTGGCCTGGCCTCTACGAGCCACCTCCCGGCCATCCTCGGCCACCCACGGTGTGCACGAGCCCCCTAGAACTCTAGCGCTCATCGAGCCTCCCTCCACCACTGGCTAGCCACACTGCCGAAGGCAGCCACCGCTGCTGCCGCATGCTTCCATGGCCAGTAGGCTGTGGGTCTCCTCGGGCTGAGCTGAGCTATCCCATGGATGCACGTGGACTCCTTGGTGCTCCGCCGCCACTCCATCGCTGCCGACATGGCCTCCTCCGGCCGGCACTGGCGACCTACTCCGCCTCCTCTATTCTGACTGCGTGAAGGACCTCGTGCAACAATTGAAGAAAAGATAGGGGGTGAAATGAACATCCGTGACTCAGGAGAATAGTATAGAGAAGGATCTATTCATTGGAATTTATTTTCGTGGAAGTTCAGGGGCCTCGATGCAATTGTGTTTTCCTTTATTGCATTTATTTGGCTGAAAGTTTGGAAAATCATAATAAATTTTAGAAAAATCTTAAAATAGCAAATAGGGACTTTTTGGAATCCTTGTGAGTATATCTACACAGTGTTGTCATAATATGATATGTGTTAGTCGAAAGTTTCTATGGTTTTTATTTATTCTTGCAAAGTGCTTTTAAAAATCCTTTTAAGTTGTCGGATGCATGTCTTGAGTAATAGAATTCCAAAAATGGTAATTCCAGTTGTGTTAGTCTTGTGATGACATTATATAGCTAATAAAAATATTAAACATGCTAGTTGTGTACTGTTTTTATAATGTTTTGATTTAATCTTATTAAATAGGCAATTTTAAGCTTGTTTTGCTTGTTATTCTCATATCTCAAGTTATGTGCTCCAATTGCTGTGAAATTTTTTTGTTAGGCTTCTGATGCTATGTGTGTACTGTGGTAAAAATTTCATGGTCATTGGGTGCAGTATGCTTGATTTATTGATTTAGCTTGTTTATTGCTTGATAAATGGTTTTAAATAAGTTATAATTTTACAAAGATGCAGAAATGGAAAATGTGGTTCCACTACCTTTGTATGATGTTGTGCTGCCATAATAACATATAATATGGCTATGTATGTATAGAAAATGATGATCTTTAGATTTATCTGGCTTTTACATGTTTCCTTTTAATAGTAATTTGTCTTTTTTGTAGTAATTAAATTATAAAACCTGAGCATGTGAAATTTGTACAGTAGTCATATTTTGATAACATCTACCACTCATAAAAATCTCAGCCTCAAACTAGTTGTTCTCATACATCACTAAAATTTATATATATGTTTATTAGAGGAATGGATTAATAAAAGCATAATTGTAAATAAAGCTTGTAATGGTATTTGTGATGCTTTGAGTGACTGGTATTCAATAAAGTGTTGCTAAGTAGGTTAGTGGTGGTTGAAGTTCTTGAAGGGCTCATGTGTGTATGCTCTTTGTTAGCAAATAAGTGAAACATCAAATTGTTATATTCTGAAAAGGCTGCATGTGCATTTTCTGTTGTGATCATAACTTCATAATGCAAATGATGTTTTCTATAAATATAGTTAATACAAAAGTTGTAGATAAATTCCTTATCTCGCTTTTCCTAAAATATCATGATTTTAGGTCTGATGGTTTAGGAGTTATAGATTTTTCAAGTTTGTTATTAGGTTTTGCATGTCCTCTGGACAGATCTGAATGATTGTATTGTTTGGCTCATTTAAACATAGAATCATGTATTGTTGATAATAGTAGAGTTGTAGTGCTTTTTATAATCTTTCTAAAATGTCTGAGATCACTACTTTTGGTGGTCTAGAACTCCAGTTATAGCTGTTCAAATTAGAATGCCATATTTCTATCCAAATCTGGACAGAGATGCCTTCTTGGTGTTGTTTAGCCTTGTTAGCTATAGAATCATCTTAAGATGATAATAAGAAAGTTATAGATAACTTAATAAGATTTCAATAACGTTAAGAATCATGTTTTTGGAATGTCTAGAACTCCAGTTATGCATTTCTAAACTTAATATCAGTTTTCTGTCCTTAGTTGTATAAGCTCTACTTCATGATGTATTTTGACCTAGTTATTTGTTGAATCAGCTTTTGGTGTTAATAACAAAGTTTTAGATAATTTCATTGTATTTCCAGAAAGTCTTGAATAACACTTTTTGCATGCCTAGAACTCTAGGTATGATTAAACCAAGTGACTGTGGTGCTGCTGTTCAGAATCTGTGTTGTATCTAAAATTGTTTGCTTCACCTTGCTTTGTTTTGTGTGTTGCTAAGTGTGGCTCATGCCTTTAATGGTTTTAAGTTAATATACCTAAAACCTTGTGAAACTTGTGTCATGCTTGGTGCTACCTTCCTTGCTAATCTAGCATGATAGGTTGTGGGACGTTTAATTAAGTAACGTGGAGTGCTTATATATGTTTGGTGTAACCTTGTGCTCATCTTGAATACTTTTATGTGAGGCATCTTATATTGCCATTATTTGTATTAATGCACTTGCATTGTTGCATCTCATCTGCACCATGTGAGGAAAGTGATGATGGAGTCAAACCAAAAGACGGTGTTGGTGGACCTATCTCAAAAATGGAAGGACTAAGCAAGTGCTAGGACCGGAGATGTCACCAAGATGGTGCGAGCTAACTGAACTGACTTGTGTCGGATCCTAGGTAAGCCCCGGAGCATTCCAAGCCTCCTATGTTTTTACAAATACCACTAGAGTTTTTTTATGTTTGATGCATTAGGTTATAAGAGTTGATTAGAGCCACTTGATGCATAGAAGTACCTTGTCTAGAAATATACCTTGAACCCTATGTAGGTCCAAGATCGAATGTATGCTTAGCAATACTTAGACCGGTAGAAGTCAGGTGATTTCCTGTCACCTGCGAGATATAGGTGGATACCAAAGCACGGTTGGCTATATTTGCTATCATGGAAATAACCTTGTGTTGAAAAATAAAAGGAGACCAGGCGGGATTATGATAGAGAAGAAACAAGGCATGGAGGTCTTGGTGCCTATTTATCCCTGTCTGTGTCGGTTAAGAACTGATTCATTTTATGTCCTCATGTCATGTTAAACACATGCCTAACACTTAGTTGGTTGGATAAGTCATTCCAACTGCAAAGCCAAGTAGCTTAACTCAGGCCGGGACCCGATAAGTGAAAGTGCGCACACTGGAGGTAGTAAGGATGTACAGGGAGCCAGTGGCATGAGTCCAAGGGTAGGCCAGGCCTAAACTTCCTAGCAGACTGGTAGAATCTCTGAGGGTGCAGCGCTGCTCAGACCCATGACTATACCTGAGTTGTACCAAAGGTGACCTAAGACTACCTTGGCATAGGTATGTCTGGGTTTGTGTTAGGAATAACTCCCCAGCTGGGTTGGAATCGATTCGAGTCGCCGTCTCTACTGGATTGTGAGAATGTTACTGAGCAGCGGCAACATAGCTTTAATTGATGGAATTTGATGGTTATGATGAATATGGAAATGTTACACCGGATATGGTTACTAATGCTTGTTAGCTTAATCACATGATTGCTCTAGTACATGTGCTAATCTAGAGATGAATAGCTATAATTAACTTGGTTACTGAATTATAAAATGTACAGCTCAACTAGTGGCTTTTATGCAAAATTTTGTCAAGCTAGCTTCGCCTATAAAGCCTTGCATGATCCTTGGAGTCACTTTATTTTTGGTTTATGACGGGTAAGTCTAGCTGAGTACATCCGAGTACTCAGGGTTTATCCCACCATGTTGCAGATGAAGTTCTCGGCCGGCTAAAGATGGTGGCTAACCACCAGTGGGCTTGGTGACTCTATATTTATTTGTCATCTATATGCTTTTATCAGAGGATGTCACTTATGCTAGCAATGTATTTAGAACTTATATTATTGTAATCATTTGAAAGCTAAGTTGTTTGCACTAATCAGTTTTGAAACCCAAACTTGTATTATTATTTGTGAAGTCATTGTAAACATTATTTCCCCTACAGCTCTGTGTATGTGATGTGTATTTGCTTAATCATATGATCTTGGTTGTGATGTTGATTTATCGAGGTCCTTCGTGACACTCGGTGGACTACTGGGTTTATATAATTAAAAGTATGTGCGCATCAACATACTAAACGGGGATAGCCGTACTTGATCTTGTATAAATTGGGTGGTTCTGTCATAGTACTCGATGGGTATAGCCCCCAAGCCCCCAGGCGATCCCAAAAGGGTCTGTCGGGGGTCTCTTCGGTCAGGAACCATTGATCTTGAGGTTTAACTTAACCATATTTTAGGATCACGTCACCCGCTCTAGGAGGTTTCCACTGGATCTACATTGCTATCGACAAATTCTCCAAATGCATCAAATACAAGCCCCCCATTTAGGCTACAATGAAGATGGCAGCAGAGCTATTTGACAATATTATCCACAGGTTCGGCCTGCCGAACAACATCATCATAGACTGGGGTCTACATTCACTAGCAGCGACTTCTAGGATTTTTGCAATGAGTGGTGCATCTCAGTCAAGTACGTCTCGGTCGCACACCCCCGGGCTAACGGCTAGGTCGAACACGCTAACGGCATGATTCTAGATGCATTGAAGAAGAGACTCTATGAGAAGGACCTAAAGCACCCGGGCAAATGGCTCAAGGAACTATTGGTTGTGGTCTAGGGACTAAGGACCTAGCCTAGTCACAACACTAGTGTCTCTCCTTATTTCCTAGTTTTTGGCTCTAAAGCTGTATTACCTACTGATGTCACCTTTTGAGTACCAAGGGTGGAGAACTATGATGAAGAGAACTCTAACAAAGCCCGGCTTGTCGATATTGATCGTCTAGAAGAAGAGCACCTAGTCACATGTGTTTGGATAGCCAAGTACCTGGAGAGCCTGCACAAGTACTACAACCGCAATGTCCATGATAGGTCCTTCATGGTCGGTGTCACAGAACCGCCCAATTTATACAAGCTCAAGCACGGCTGCCCTCGCTAAACATGATGGCACTCACACACTTGCACTTATATAAACCCGGTAGTCCACCAAGTGTCACAAAGGACCTCGGTAAATCAACCTCACAACCAAGATCGCACGATTAAGCAAATACACATCACATACATAGAGTTGCAGTGGAATAATATTACAATTGAGTTCACAAATAATAATATGTTGCCAAGTTTACAAATACGATGGCTAAAACAACATAGCTTTAAAATGATTAAAATAATATAAGTTTCAAAAACACTACTAGCATAAGTAACATCCTCCAACAATATCATATAGACAAGAAATAAATATAGAGTCGCCGAGCCCATCGGCGGTTAGCCACCATCTTCAGCAGGCCGAGAACTTCACCTGCAACATGGTGGGATAAACCCTGAGTACTCGAATGTACTCAGCTAGACTTACCCGATAGGAGAGAAATAAAAAGACTCTCAAGGATATGCAAGGATTATTTTGTGGAGCTGGTTGGATAGTATAACTTTGCAAAAAGAGCATTACTACCATGAGTCCTTACTTTCAATCTTTTAGTCAATATTTTAGCATCAATTTTAGTGAAACTTATTATGGCTAACTTTGCACCTATTCTAGAACAATCACTTGATTAAGCTAAAGCAAACATTAGTAACCATATCTGAGTTATCATATAATCATCATAACCATCATGTTCCATCAAGTGTTACTATGAATGAAGGAAGCTCAGTCAAGTTTCTCACTATCTGGGAGAGACGGTGATTCAAATCGATTGCAACTAGCTGGGCATTATTCCTAACACAAACCTAGACATACCTGCGTCAAAGTAGTCTTAGGTCACCTTTGGTACAACTCAGGTACACATGTCATGGGTTCGATTAGCGCCACACAATCACGGACAACCAACTACTAGGGTGATCAGGCCTAGCCTGCCCTTGGGCTCATGTCTTGCTCCCCGCACATCCTTACTACCTCTAGTGTGCGCACTTTTAAAGAATGAGGCCCAGCCTGAGTTGAGCTACTCGGCTTTTTGGTCCGAACGAGTTATCCGGCTAGCTAAGTGAGAGGCTGTGTTCCAAATGACCGAGGACCGACAACGATGTGGTCCTTAATCGACACAGACGGGATAAAACATGCATACAAGACCTCCATGTCCTGCTGCCTCTCAATCACCATATCCCATTCGGTCTCCATTTATTCATCATCACATGATTATTTTCCACGATAGCACATTTAGCCAACCATGACCAGGTATCCACCTATATTGTAGGTGATAGGAAATCACCCACTTCTACCGGTCTAAGCATAGCTAAGCATAGAATGTCCTACTCATACTAGTAAGGGTTCAGGTATTTATATATAGTGGACATGGTAGGAATTGTGCACCAATGGTTTCATTCAACTCCTATCACCTAATGCGGCATACAAAAGTGATACTTATGTGCATTTGTAAAAAGAGAGGGTAGGAGACTTAGAATGCTCCAAGGCTTACCTGGGATCCAACACAAAGTCAGTTCAGTTAGCTTGCACCATCTTGGGGAACATCTCCACTCTAGGCATGCACTCCAGGGGTTCTTCCATCATCAGGATAGGTCCACCAAACACCATCTTCAGGTTCAGCTCCAACATCACGTCCTTCGGTTCCCACGTGGTTCATCTAGCATACCTAAATGAGATGCAAGTGCATGAATGCATAGAAAACAACTCATGATGCATTGCAACAAGCATACAAGGCAAGGACAAGGTAACATCATATTGACTTAAGCACTAGAGAGCAAGTGATTTAACTAATTATTGCACAAACCTATCATGGCAAGGTAGCAAGAAAATAACACCAAGCATTCACCAATGAGGCACTCAAGTTAAGCTACTATAAGAAATCATCTAGCACAAGCTAATACTAGCAATCATACAAACAAGATCTAGCATAAGCAATCAATCTTCAAGTACATGCACAAAACCTGGACTCCAACATAGCAGTCATTCAATTTAACCATAAATGGAGTTATAGGCATCCAACAAGGGTGATCCTAGACTTTCTAGAAAGCTAAGGAAATGGTCTACAACTTTGTTGTTTACACCTAGAGCTGATTTAAAGGTGAACAAGGTTGAAAAACACTAACAAGCAGATCTGCACAAACTAGGACCGAAAACTGACATGAACTTCAGAAATGTATATCTGAAGTTCTAGACATTTAGCAAACATGACTATGAACTTTCTAGAAATACTATTAAGTTATCTATAACTTTCTTATTATCATCTTAAGATGGTTCTACAGCTAACATGGTTAAACACACACCAAGAAGGCATCTCTGTCTAGACTTGGGCAGAACCTGACATTCCACTTTGAACAGCTATAATTGGAGTTCTAGACCACCAAAAGGGGTGTTCTTTAATATTTTGGAAAGCTTATAAAAAGATATAAAACTATTTAATTATCACCCAAGCATGACTCAAAAGTTATCTTAGTCAAAAAGGTACAACATTTCAGCACTGTCCAGAACATAATTAAAACTGACCGAGAATTTGTAAAATCTATAACTCCCAGATATGTTGCCCTAAAATCATGAAATTTGAGGAAAAGGAAGGTAAGGGAGTTATCTACAACTTTTGTATTCACTACATCCACAGTAAACATCATTATCATCATGAAATTATCACAACAAAAACTACATATGCAGCCATTTTCAGCACATATGCAACAAGTTTTTTCATCTAGTTCTTTAACAAGATTATACATGTATGAATAATTACATGGATCATAAACTATTATTAACATAGAAAACTAACATTAGTCATAGCCACATAAAAACACATTAACACTTCTCTAACATTGATGCCACATAGCAATGTTCATCTTTCAAACAATTCACTGGACCTTCATTTACCAAGTAATAAACATGAGCAACATGCAAATAAGAGCAACCTGCCCTCTAGATGATCTAGGGGCTAGTCTCATCAACACCCAAGCATGTACTAGCATACACATAGCACACATTCACACAAGAGTTAAAACAAGGACTAGAAATATGCATAAGCAACATACTCACTAGTTATTACATTAACAATAGAGCAAGCACAAAAGACATTGAACTAGCTTTAAACCATTAGTTACTATAGCTCAGCAACATTCAACTTAGTGTAAGCAAGGGAGCATCATATGACTTAACTACATGCATCTACTCGCAACTTTCACTCTCCTATTTATATATATAAAGCTATATATTGATTTTTAGGTGATGTGGCAACCATCTAGTTTGCAGCTAAGATTTTTACAGGTGATAAGTGATGACAAAACATGATTAGTGTGCAAATCTTACATGCTCTGGTTTTATATATTAATTATTACAAGCAAATCAAGTTTTAATTCAAATTAGGCATGTGAGAGCAAGATAAATCTATAAATCAATATTTTCTGTAAACACATAGTCATATTATGTATCAACATGACATAACAACATCATACCAAGGTAATGGAGAAACATTTTTTTGCATCTTTATTTTAATTATAAATCATTTAAAATCATTTATCAAGCACTAAGCTAGTTAAATCAATAACTCAATCATATTGTATCCAATCAACCTCAAATGTTTACCATAGCACAGATATAGCATCAGTAGCCTACCATAAAAATTTCACCTTATTTGGAGCACCACAACTATAGATATGAATTTATTCCTTGAAAACCCTAATTTACAAAGATAAATATGTGCAATAAAAACTTTCTACTAAAACATATGATATTATGGAACTACTGCATAGATCTACTCACAAGGATTCCAAAACATATTCATTTGCTATTTTATGATTTTTCTGTGAATTACTATGAATTAAACAAGATTTAATCGATTTTGATGCATATAAGCAAAAGAAAAGGAAAAACACTTTTGCATCTAGAACGCTGAACATTCAAGGAATCAAATAAGCCCAGATCTAAAAAATCCTTCTGTCTAGCGCTTTTGCATCAGGACCCATGGAAGAGTTTCTATTTGCATGTTCACCCTTCTTCATCCTTGGATCGAGTAGAGCAGAGCACGAGATTGGCTTAGGGCCAGCCAGCCTTGACTAGCAGGAGCCAACAGTGGTGGGAAGGGGCAACGCAAGCACCAAGGTGCCCACTTGTACCCGTGGGTGGCCATAGAGCGGCGGGAGGTAGCTAGTAGTAGCCTGGCCCCTCAAGCCCATGGCTCGGTGGCGGAGCGGGACGGCGACAAGGCTGCCCAATGACATAGCGGGACCAGAGCGGGGTCGCTCCGTGTGCGCCATGACACGGTGATGGTGGTGGCAGCTGCTAGGCATAGGGAGGCATGGAGGCAAGGAGATAGTGGCAGGAGCTCTGCTCGCTAGCCATGGCTATGCAGTCATGGTGGACACATGGTCTAGGGCCCTAGAGCGAATGTAGGGATGAGCAGAGAGGCAAGGGTGAATGCCTAGGAGCTAAGGTCATGGGGATAGGGTCTTGGCATCCACACCTTGTGCGAGGAGGAGGCAGGGCACACATCAGCATGGTGTGGGCATGGCCGGTGCATCGAGGACGCATGGACAATATGTCGAACACCTAGCGAGCGCGGAAGTGCTGACTTGGAGGCCATTTTTGGGCTAGCTATGGGCTGAACTAGGCTATGGGCCTTGAAGCCAAGTTGCTCCACTCGGGCTGCTCTATCACTTGTATTTAGGGTGCAAGGCCATTAGAGCTATGAAATACTATGTAATTAAGCTCCAAAGTGATAGTGTCAATGCATTGATAGCGATCAAGGAAACTCAAACTTGATCAAAACGAAGCCAAACTCGGGCCAAACTTCTCTGAGCTCTTCTCTAGTGAAATATCTCCAACTTTTATTTTAGGATCAATTCAAGTCGCTTAACAAAATCACGAGAACGCGACATGCCAACCGAATTGCTACTAATCCCGGACTTAGAATATGTAAGACTGAAAAAGGCACAGATTCAATATTCAAGCACCTATTTGACTTGTTTACAAATTGATTTAGCTCTTGGTCCAAGAACAAAGTTTGTAGCCCTCCACTTAGGCTTCGACTTTGGTTAAAGGTCAAACTTCATAACTTATATCCAAACTGTTATTTAACAATGGTAAAAGCGGTATCATGATAAACCTTAGAATTTGGGTTTTTGACCGATTGAGGCCTTTTCTTGACATTTGCTCAACACGAACCCTTCATGACTTTGTTGTAGAGTTCAATTAGAGTTATTTGGGCAAGGTAGCAAGGTTTGGTTGACATCCCATGTTCCCATTCACCTGATGAAGCAATTCAAGAAAGGTTATAACTTATCGTTTCATGTCACTTCTTGATTCTAAACTTCATGAAACTTTTCCAAAGTTCACTATGGATGCATGTTGATGTAATGTACATGAAATAAGCATGTTTAACATTACTCATGCATAATATTAACAAGGGTCCACATGTAAGCAAAGGTGTGTTGTCCAAGTTCAAGTTGGGACTTATTTTCATAGATTTGACTTTGACACCTTCATCATCACTTCAAAAATCATAGACTAGAGCTCTTGATTACCACTTAACCTATCATGTTTGAGCCCAAACCCACTGCTTAATTGGTGACCAAGGACCAACAACGATGCAGTCCCTAAGTAACATAGGCGGGATAAAACATGCACACAAGACCTCCATGTCCTGCTGCCTCTCAATCACCAGATCCCATTCGGTCTCCATTTATTCATCATCATATGTTTATTTCCCATGATAGCACATATAGCCAACCGTGACCAGGTATCCACCTATATTGTAGGTGACAGGAAATCACCCACTTCCACTAGTCTAAGCATGGCTAAGCATAGAACGTCCTACTCATACTAGTAAGGGTTCAGGTATTTATATATAGTGGACAAGGTAGGAATTATGCACCAATGGTTTTATTCAACTCCTATCACCTAATGCGGCATACAAAACTTATACTTATGTGGATTTGTAAAAAGAGAGGGTAGGAGACTTAGAATGCACTAGGTCTTGCCTAGGATCTGACACAAAGTTAGCTCAGTTAGCTTGCACCATCTTGGGGAACATCTCCACTCTAAGCATGCACTCCAAGGGGCCATCTTCGGAATAGGTCCACCAAACACCATCTTTGGGTTCAGCTCCAACATCACGTCCTTTGGTTCCTACGTGGTTCATCTAGCATACCTAAATGAGATGCAAGATGCAAGTGCATGAATGCCTAGAAAACAACTCATGACGCATTGCAACAGGCATACAAGGCAAGGACAAGGTAACATCATATTGACTTAAGCACAAGAGAGCAAGTGATTTAACTAATTATTGCAAAAACCTATCATGGTAAGGTAGCAAAAAAATAACACCAAGCATTCACCAATGAGGCACTCAAGTTAAGCTACTATAAGAAATCATCTAGCACAAGCTAATACTAGCAATCATACAAACAAGATCTAGCATAAGCAATCAATCTTCAAGTACATGCACAAAATCTGGACAAAAACATAGTAGTCACTCAATTTAACCATAAATGGAGTTATAAGCATCCAACAAGGGTGATCCTAGACTTTATGGAAAGCTAAGGAAATTGTCTACAACTTTGTTGTTTACACCTAGAGCTGATTCAAAGGTTAACAAGGTTGAAAAACACTAACAACCAGATCTGCACAAACTAGGACCGAAAACTGACATGAACTTCAGAAATGTATATCTAAAGTTCTAGACATTCAGCAAACATGATTCTAAACTTTCTAGAAATATTATTAAGTTATCTACAGCTTTCTTATTATCATCTTAAGATGGTTCTATAGCTAACAAGGCTAAACACACACCAAGAAGGCATCTCTGTCCAGATTTGGGCAGAACCTGCCATTCCACTTTGAACAACTATAATCGGAGTTCTAGACCACCAAAAGGGTGTTCTTTAATATTTTATAAAGCTTATAAAAAGAGATAAAAGTATTTAATTATCACCCAAGAATGACTCAAAAGTTATCTTCGTCAAAAAGGTACAACATTGCAGCACTGTCCAGAACATAATTAAAACTGATAGAGAATTTGTAAAATCTATAACTCCCAGATATGTTGCCCTAGAATCATGAAATTTTAGGAAAAGGAAGGTAAGGGAGTTATCTACAACTTTTGTATTCACTACATCCACAGTAAACATCATTATCATCATGAAATTATCACCACAACAGAAACTACACATGCATCCATTTTCAGCACATATGCAACACGTTTCTTCATCTAGTTCTTTAACAAGATTATACATGTATGAATAATTACATGGATCATAAACTATTATTAACATAGAAAACTAACATTAGTCATAGCCACATAAAAACACATTAACACTTCTCTAATATGGATGCCACGTAGCAATGTTCATCTTTCAAACAATTCACTGGACCTTTGTTTACCAAGTAATAAACATGAGCAACATGCAAATAAGAGCAACCTGCCCTCTAGATGATCTAGGGGATGGTCTCATCAACAACCAAGCATGTACTAGCATACACATAGACACATTCACACAATAGCTAAAACAAGGACTAGAAATATGCATAAGCAACATACACACTAGTTATTATTTAACAAGAGAGCAAGCACATAAGACATTGAACTAGCTTTAAACCATTATTTATTATAGCTCAGCAACATTCAACTTAGTGTAAGCAAAGGAGCATCATATGACTTAACTACATGCATCTACTAGCAATTTTCACTCTCCTATTTATATATATAAAGCTATATATATGATTTTAGGTGATGTGGCAACCATGTAGTTTGGATCTAAGATTTTTACCGGTGATATGTGATGACAAAACATGATTACTGTGCAAATGTTACATGCTTAGGTTTTATATATTATTTATTACAAGCAAATCAAGTTTTAATTGAAATTAGGCATGTGAGAGCTAGATAAATTGATAAATAAATATTTTCTATAAACACATAGCCATATTATGTATCAACATAACATAACAACATCATACCAAGGTAATGGAACAACATTTTCTATTTTTGCATCTTTATTTTAATTATAAATCATTTAAAACCATTTATCAAGCACTAAGCAAGTTAAATCAATAACTCAATCATATTGTGTCCAGTGAACCTCAAATGTTGACCACAACACACATATAGCATCAGCAGCCTACCATAAAAATTTCACCTCATTTGGAGCACCACAACTATAGATATGAATTTATACCTAGAAAACCCTAAGTTACAAAGATAAATATGTGTAGTAAAAACTTTCTACTAAAACATATGATATTATGGAACTACTGCATAGATCTACTTACAAGGATTCCAAAACATATTCATTTGCTATTTTATGATTTTTCTATGAATTACTATGAATTTAACAAGATTCAGCCAATTTTGATGCATATAAGCAAAAGAAAAGGAAAAACACTTTTGCATCTGGAACCCTGAACTTTCTAGGAATCAAATAAGTCTAGATCTGAAAAATCCTTCTGTCTAGCGCTTTTGCATCAAGACCCAGAGAAGAGTTTCTATTTGTATGTTCACCCTTCTTCTTCCTTGGATCGAGTAGAGCCGAGCACGGGTTCGGCTCGGGGCCAGTCGTCCTTGCCTAGCAGGACCCGGTAGTAGCGAGAAGGGGTAGTGCGAGCACCATCATGCCCGCCCGCACCCGTGGGTGGCTATGGAGCATCAGGAGGCGTCCGGTATCTGCTGGCCATGCAAGCCCGCGGCTCGGCGGTGGAGCGGGATGGCGACAGGGCTCCCCGGTGGCGTAGCGAGACCAGAGTGGGGTCACTCCATGTGCAGCATGACATGGCGATAGTGGTTGTAGCTGCTAGGCATAGGGAGGCATGGAGGCAAGGATACATAGTAGTGGTAGCACTGCTCATCGGCCATGGCTATGCGGTCATGGCAGACGCGTGCTCTGCGGCGCTAGAGCGAGCGTAGGGACGAGCAGAGAGGCGACGACGAATGCCTAGGAGCCGAGGTCACGGGGATAGGGGCTCATCATCCACACCTCAAGCGAGGAGGAGGCAGGGCACACATCAACATGGTGGGGGCATAGCCAGCGCATGGACACGTGGACAATACATCGAGCACCTGGCTGGCGCGGAACTGCTGACTAGGAGGCCATTTTTGGGCTAGCTACGGGCTGAACTGGGCTATGGGCATTGAAGTAAAGTTGCTCCACTTAGGATGCCCTCTCACTTGTATTTAGGGTGCAAGGCCATTAGAGCTATAAATCAGTAGGTAATTAAGCTCCAAAGTGACAGTGTCAACGCATTGATAAAGATCAAGGAAACTCAAAGTTGATCAAAACAAAGCCAAACTCAGGCCAAACTTCTTTGAGCTCTTCTCTAGTGAATTATCTATGACTTTTATTTTGGGATCAAGTCAAATCACCTAATGAAATCATGATAACACGATGTGCCAACTAAAGTGCTACTAATCCCGGACTTAGAATATTTCTGTCTGAAAATAGCCACAGATTCGATATTTGAGCACCTATTTGACATGTTTACAAATTGATTTTGCTCTTGGTCCAAGAACAAAGTTTGTAGGCCTCCACTTAGGCTTTGACTTTGATTAAAGGTCAAACTTCATAACTTGTTTCCAAACTATTATTTAACCATGGTCAAAGCGGTATCATGATTAACCTTGGAAATAGGGTTTTTGACCGATTGAGGCCTTATCTTGACATTTGCTCAACATGAACCCCTCATGACTTTTGTTGTAGAGTTCAATTAGAGTAATTTGGGCAAGGTAGCAAGGTTTGGTCAATATCCCATGTTCCCATTCACCTAATGAAGCAATTCAAGAAAGGTTATAACTTATCATTTCAAGTGACTTCTTGATTCCAAACTTCATGAAACTTTTCCAAAGTTCACTATGGATGCATGTTGATGTAATGTATATGAAATAAGCATGTTTAACATTACTCATGCATAATCGTAATAAGGGTCCACATGTAAGCAAAGGTATGTTGTCCAAGTTCAAGTTGGGACTCATTTTCATAAATCTGACCTTCACACCTTCATCATCGCTTCAAAAATCTTAGACTAGAGCTCTTGATTACCACTTAACCTATCATGTTTGAGCTCAAACCCACTACTTAGCTGCTAACAACCACCTATGGTGTTACAATCGGTGATCTAGTACTCCATAGAAAATAGAAGACCGACAGAATGCACAAGCTTTCATCACCCTAGGAAGGCACCTACATGGCCAAGGCGGTTACCTGACTAGGGTCCTACAGACTATGTGATCTGAATGAAGTAGACATCCCCAACTCCTGGCACATCGATCTCCTTAGGCATTTCTTTCCTTGAAACATTCTAGATAAAGATATGCACCCTTTATGTTTAAGTATTAAAAAAAGTTTTTGCCATGGTGTTTTTCCATGTTGTCTTCTCCGCGATTACTCTCCAAATGACTTTTTTCATGTATACCATCTTAAAGATGACATACATTTTTGTCTCAATGACTTCCCGAACAACCATATTTACACTTGTGTTTTCTAGAGACAGCCCTGTCTCCGGCTCCTCCCTACACGTGCACAGGCTCTAGCGCTCTGCATTATGGGTGGTCGGCAGTGGCTCCTCGATGTCGCTTTGTTTTTCTACATGTGCACAAGCTCCAGCACTCTGCATTGCTGTCTACGGGCTAGTCAGGGCTAGGAGCCCAACCACAAACTAACTGGTCAGGGTAGTTTATATTAAATATAATTACATCTCCAAAAGAATACTTAGTGTTTACACCAACTATTAGGCAACTTTACATAATATTTTGGTAAGTTTTTCCCTAATCTACTCGGTGTTGTGTCCTCTCTCGCTAAATATGTCAATGTCACTAGCCAACTTCACTACTGCCTCCTCTGCCTCATCCTCTAGCTTTGTAATCTTCTCCAAGCTCGTCCCTCGGGTGGTCCCTACCACCTCCAGTTTAACAGAGGGATAGTGCTACCAAACTACTGCTAGCATGTGGACGACGATAGAGTTAGCGGCGCTGCAGGTGAATTCCTTGAAGTTATCCCACACCCCTTACACCTATCAAGGATCATGTTTAGTTGGGGAGGCTTGTCGCTAGGTTGCAACACCATTGCCTCAGAAGGCTCAAAGTCGATGCAGTCAAGCACGGGTTTTATCCCTGCAATCACTACCTCACACTTTTCTTTTTGGGCCTGCACTCGCACCCCAAAGTTTTGGAATTGCGCCTATGCATTATATCGATACTCTGCTAGCACGATAGCATTTTAAAGAAGATATCCTCACATTTGTTGATGGTCACTAAAACCCTATTTTAGACAATCAACTATGCCTAAATTGGTGATGTAAATACATAAAATCAATCAAAAAGCAACATTTTATGTTTAGATTTCACTTGGTTCCACTTGTACTTGGAGAATTGTGCTTGCAGGGTAAAACATGGCAAGATTAAGCAAAAGGAGGCCTTCTAGAAGCAATCCAAGTGGCTAGGAGGGCCAAAGGCCACCAAGTGGCATTGGCCGATGCCCCACCTAGCCATTCCACATCACTGATCTATGGGAGAGCCAAGTGGCACCCCCAGCAGTGCCAATCCACCGTTGGTTTGAGTTGGTTTGATCCAATGGTGGAGGTGGAGCTCCCTTGGATCCTTGGTGTTGGTATTTCTTAATGCAAATAGAATGGATCTGCAAGCGCATGGAATTACCATTATAGCTTTCACCTGAAAGTATTTAGAGTATCGTATTTTCCACAGGAAACAGAGGTATTTCTTCTAGCTAATTTGTCCAAGGACAACACAAGGGGTAAATTTGGAAAATGTAGACACAGATTCCTATGGCTTTCGAGTCTATGAGAAGATAAACTTTACTTCTACTTGCTTACTTCGGGCACCGGATTGCAGCTAGTCTGCTAGTTGATACCGGTCTATGACCCTACGTCATACCCAAACATGGGGGATTACATGGGACGGACAGGACTATCACCACCAGCTACCTACCCCTCAACCGGAGAGTATGAGGTAAACAAAGGTAGCCACTAGCCTAGACACCACATCTACGCTATCAACTACTATTCTAGTGTTAGCTAGGAACATCTGTCTTTATCAAGAGTCCTCTACTAGAGCATCCTCCATGGGGATGGACGATAAACCCACAAACAAGTAAGCATATAGCTTAACTACTCAAAGACTTTGAATCATAAGAATCACGAACACTTACTAAATAGCATGGAGGTACAAAGCCGGTGTTCACTAAGATACAAGCAAGGGAAGGTTACTGACAAGCTCGGTACTTCTTCCCCAAACTCATCCCTCACATCTCTCCCTATTTCTCTTCTAGAGCTAGATAGGGCACAAGCCCATTGAGTAGTGTTGCTCTTGTTCTTGCTATGGTGCTCTTCCTCTCTTGTGTGTTGTTCAAATGAGAAGGAGGGAGCCTCCTTTTATAGGTGGAGAGGAGGGGGTCTTTGGAATATTCCTCATTCCCATATGGAAGGTGCAAACCACCCTATGCCTCATTTTTTGTACCGCCTCACCAATTGAACCGACTTCCCTAGCCCATTATTTACCATAGTGACAACAAGGTTGGGCCCGAGGCAAGCTACCAGGGGTGCGCCCACACCATGGGTGTGGCCACACCCCAAGTGGCCCATCTTGACTCCAATGTTATTTGGAGATATGCTATGTTCTTCTAGAGTGGGCCTATGGGTGTTTTTATGCAAAGTTGAGTTGTATACTTCGGTTTTGGCTTGTTCTCCTCTTTGTCTAGGCCCTGATACTTCTGGTGATTAGGCCTCTCTCCATTGGCCTTGTGTAGAATGGTTTTTATGCTTTGTTCTCTTGCATATCTTTAGCCTTTTATGTGTATTTCCACAAATGCTCTCCCACAAATGAATAAACACCCAAATTCATGGAATTCGTTAGTTATAAACCCTATCTCTATGTTTAGTGTTTATTTGAGTAGATTTTATGCAAGTGTTGGCAGTTGGAAATAGGAGTTAAGGACCACCAACAAACTCCCCCACACTTAGCCCTTTGCTTGTCCTTGAGTAAAAATAAGGACTAAGATGGGTCATCTCCTTGATATGACATCTATATACAAGTTATTCCAAGCTTCACCTGCACTTGTGAACTTTTGGAGTGTCTACCACATTATCTTGAGTGATTGAATAATGGAACAGCATGGACTCAAATCCCCTTGCAATAAATAGTCGAGAAACTTGGGTTTTCATGAGATTTTAAAAATGTAAACATAGCTTAGCTCCTCAAATGATTCTCTCAAATCGCTCATATATGTGTTCTTTCCTACTTCTAAAAAGCTTATATGGATCTTAGGGTAGGGAAAGATATGAAGGCTTACTTACTCTGCATATTTTGTTGAGTCAAAGCTCGGATCCAAGGAGAAAGATGTCATACCCTTAGATCAAGAAGTTCAAGTGTATGGATAAAACATTTCTAAATCTATACTATACTCCTTTTGTATGAGTGATCTCTCTAGCTTTTTATTTTGAGACATGGCTATCATTTCATTTTTTATGAGCCTTCATGTGCTCATCTTTTTTTCAATACCTTGGGACCTTCATGTGTCCATATTTTTTTCTTTTTCATACTTTTGCATAGCCCATGTCTATTGAACCATTTATTGAGAGAGATCACTATCTTGTAAAACATGGAGTATTTTCCTAACAAACATTTTTTTCTACTCCTCATGTAGGAGCAAAATTTTGGGTGGATGGAGGCATGTTTTATGGTATTCCCAGTGTAGGAATAGCTTATGTATGTGGGTGTACGTGATCTTGATCTTGGGGCTTGATAACTTTCTCAACAAGGGTCAACAAGACTTGACAAAACTCAATGCATGAATAAGTAGCATACTTTTGGAGATTTTAAGTTCAAAGCACTAGATATGGCTCTAGTAGGAGTTTGCATATCATTGAGGAGTATGCTATTTGAATTTTGATTTTGCAAAATAAATCCTAAGTTCTTTGCATAAGAGAGCAAGGTTCATTTTCATCCTACTATATCACATATTATGATTACTTAGATAAAATGGGGTACCTATGATGAGTTGTCCACAAGTTATAGGAAGTTTAGCTAGGAATAAAGAGTATGCAAACTTAATTCAGGGATAGCATGGAGATGAAGCATCATTGTTTTGCATTTTTAAATTTGTTCAATTTTTAATTTCAAAATTCAAGAGAGTTAAGGGTATTGTTGCACAAACCATCGTTGTAGAGGAAGGAGTTAAAGGATTCAGATGTGGTTTGGCTAAACCAGAGGTTCAACCAATCCTCTCTAAAGTTATCCTTCTTGCATGTTGGATTAGTCGATGTTTGTGGAAGATCTCGAATGTATGTTTGTCATGCTTGAGAGATCTCCCCCAGACTTATTAGTGTACCTGCTTTTATTTAATAACAAAGAAAAACAAGAAGAATCAGATAAGGGCTCTACCAGCTAAAACACTAGGGGGCCTAATTTTATTATTACTTTTATTATTGTTGTTTATTATTACTATTATTATTATTTTATGTTCACCCAACTTTTGATCATTTAGCATAAACAAGGCTAAGGTATAGTTTGTAAAAATAAACATAGCCTTGATTTATCTCCATATTATTTTACTTCTATTGTTTATGAAAGTAATGCTCAAAGTTCATTAATCAAATTTCAACACCATGTCAAATTTTGATTAAAGAAGGCTCTTTTAATGTAAGCACCATGCTTAATTTAAAAAGCCTATGGATGTATCATATATAAATACACCCAAACCAGAGCATTTGTCATAAGCAAAAGAAGCATGAACTTGTATGAGCAATTTTTATTCTCACATGGAGATAATATATGAGTAAAGGAGTTGGTGAACAATGAGTGACCTTTGCATACCTAGGTATACTTACCGGTACCTTATGTGGATGGACACTTTTAAAACTGCTGCAACTGTGGCATGATTAGATGTGGCCCTTACCCAGGTGTGGGGGATATACCCCCAGGTACCACAAGATGGTACATGGGCCGCACCATCCGAGGTGGCCCGGCCCGTAAGATCGAGGCGTGCACGACAAGATTACAAGTTGTACTAGATATTGTAATAGTACCAAATATGATACTTTACTTGTAACCCTCCTCCTCTAGACTATATAAGGAGAGATAGGGGTCCCCCTCAAAATCATCTACAATGGATCACCTCAATCAATACAGAATAATGAGACACAGGATGTAGGTATTACGCCAACACGATGGCCGAACCTGTATAAATCTTGTGTCTTATGCCTCTGTAACCATCTGGTTCCTGATTACACGCACCATCTACCAATAATCTACCACCACGGGCACCCCCCTCAGTGGACTACCGACCATATTTCGTCGACAGTGGTGCGCCAGGTAGGGGTCCCCTTCGTGCTGATCTTCTGGCAAATCAGATGGGATCCTCTTTATCAACACCACCCATGGTGACTTCAGCTGCCGCAGCGATCTGTCCCAGTCAAGATTGATCCCGGCATTCAGCCTCTGTCAACTCCGACTAGCATACAAGACCAAATTCTCCATGCCAGATCTTCACGACGCCGCAACATGTGGTCAAGGAAAGCTCCAGGCAATTAAAAAAAGGAGGTGTACGATCTAGTATGTGACAAGCAAGACCACCATACGGACTACAGATGCATGATGTATAGGATTAATCGTGCAGGCATGCGGGGTAATTGGTCATGTGACTGTGTTTATTTGGCCAAAGATCCAATAATGCCAAACCAAGAACCAGACGTACACGCAATCTATGGAGCCATGCCATGCACAACCATGCCATGCACAGGGCCGATCACAAGTTATGCAAAGTTAATTAGAATATGTAGCTTGCATGCATCTACGTATATACACACATCTACACGGAAGGAAGCCAACTTTAGATAAGATTGGTTTGCATATATCCGTACATCGTGTAGGAAGACACATACATGCTCAGCATATGAGAAGCAAGCTAAGTCATGTTTCCTATTTTAATTAATTATTCTATGAAATATATGTCAGATATATCTACATCTACGCGATTGCTTTTGGCAGGAGCTGCGCAGCCATCATGGCATTACTAGAACTCTGACCAAGTCAATGAACAAGCCACGTCAAGCTGCTGAGCGAGCCACATCGAGCCAGTGAACCGCACAAGCCGTCCAACAAGCCGCTGAGCTCCGACCACCTCGACCACCAGACCACGTCCCAAGCGGCTCCGTCGAGCTCCGACCACCTCGACCACCAGACCACACCGACCACATCCTGAGCGGCTCCACCGAGCTCTAACCACCTCGACCACCAGACCACCAGACCACGTTATGAGCGGCTCCACCGAGCTCTGACCACCTCGACCACCAGACCACGCCGACCATGTCCCGAGCAGCTCCGCCGAGCTCCGACCACCTCGACCACCAGACCATGTCAACCACGTCCTGAGCGGCTCTGCTGAGCTCCAACCACCTTGACCACCAGACCACGTCGCAATGATGATCTCCATGAAGAGTGGCGCTATGACAACCACGACCAACGTCACCATAGGCCAAACAGCACGAGGACCGGACAACTTTATCACCATCGACCAGATTTCTATCCAAAGATAAGCACACTTCTAATATTTATATTTAATATAATTTTCATTATGATGTTTCTCCACAACATTCTCGTCATGATTGTTCTTCAAATAATGTTTGTCCATGTATACAATCTTAAATATAACATACAGCTATACTTAATGCAAATCCTCGACCAGTCATGTTGACGCTCGATGTCTCCAGAAATGGCCCTGTCTCTGGCTCCTCCCTACACGTGCACGAGCGTCTTCCCTCTGCATTATGGGTGGTCGGTAGCAGCTCCTTAGCGACACTTTGTTCTTCCTACATGTGCACGGGCTCCGCACCCCGCGTTATGGTTAACGGGCTAGCTAGGGCTAGAGACTCAGCTACATACTAACTAGTCGGGCAGTTTATATTAAGTATAAACACAAACTACACATTAACACTGATGTTTACAAAGCACCAACTGCTTTATCACATCATGCTCATTTACAAGTGACTGCTGAGCGTCGCACGCTATTTCTTCACCGCTGATTTTTCTCCATAATTTATTATTTTATACATCATGTACTACCATTCTACATATTTATATTGCATGAATTTCGAGCTATCCTTGGGGACTTTGTCGCTTGCTTCTCGACCTATGCTCGGGGACTGCCTCGATCACTCTCCAACCATAGCTCGGGGACTTCGTTGCTCGCTCCTCGACCTGTGCTCGGGGACTGCCTCGACAGCTCTCTGACCATGGCTCGGGGACTTTGCGTCTCGACTACATGCGACTGGCGACTCGCATACAGTTGGGATATTTTTTTCACTTAGACCTTGTTACAAGGCTCATACCTCGCCTTCCAGCAAGCTCAGGGACTACATCGGTACGATGCACCTACCGGTGCATCTCGTATCGCCTGTACGACGATTGGATTCTCAACTTAACTGGGAATTCTTTTTAGACCCTGGCACCACGTGCCTACATCACCTACTACCAGGCTCAGGGACTAAGTGGGCACACTTCACCTTGTGGTGAATGTGCTTGTTTTTCGACCACTATGCCTCTTATGATCAAAGATGCTACGCTTCAAGACACCCTTACGTTTCTTCACAGAAACCCAAGTGGGCACACTTCCTAGAATGGAAATATTTTTCTTTCTTCTTAAGAGCACCATATATTCTTCGAACAACCTACTTCTCCGGTGACAACGGTGGTTGGAGATGTCAAGAACTCAAGCCTCACTGTTCGGAGAAGGTTGAAATGGCGTGTCGCATCAGAATACATGGCACTCGGGGACTAGCTGTGGGGGATATACCCCCAGGTACCACAAGATGGTACATGGGCCGCACCATCCGAGGTGGTCCGGCCCGTAAGATCGAGGCGTGCACGGCAAGATTACAAGTTGTACTAGATATTGTAATAGTACCAAATATGATACTTTACTTGTAACCCTCCTCCTCCAGACTATATAAGGAGAGGCAGGGGTCCCCCTCAAAATCATCTACAATGGATCACCTCAACCAATACAGAATAATGAGACACAGGACATAGGTATTACGCCAACACGGCAGCCAAACCTGTATAAATCTTGTGTCTTGTGCCTCTGTAACCATATGGTTCCTGATTACACGCACCATCTACCGATAATCTACCACCACGGGCACCCCCCTCGGTGGACTGCTGACCATATTTCATCGACACCAGGCAACCAACAAGGCTATGCCACACACACAAATAGTGTGTATAGACCATGATCCTTGGTGGTAGCATCAAAGGTCTTAGAGGAGCAACCATCTTGAGACTCCTTCTCTTTTCTCTTTTTCTCTCTCTTTTTTCTATCATATATTGTTTTTTTAGCTTTCTTTCTTTCTTTTCTAGCAAGGTGGAGCTGCCATCATTTTTAACCAAGATGGTCTTTTGGTGTGAATGGAACATGTGGCGAGGTTCGCACCATCCTCTCCCACACTTGGACTTTTGTGTAAAAGTCAAGTGTGTAGTGTCGAGGTCTCCTCTTGAGTGTGTTCCATCACGACGTTTTTGTTGATGCAGCTCTCATGTTTTCTTGCATCATATGCCCCTTGTTCTTCGTTGTCTCAACCTGAAATGGTTAGTGACAAGAATACCCAAAGGTGCATACTAACTTGATAGCATGTTCTTGCTTTTATTGACAAGATTTTTTTTCATTTTGATTATTATTAATAAATGTTTTTTATGATAATCCAGGGTATCTCCCGGCAATGCTTTGTTTATGGTCATAAGCTTGACCTTGGGAACTCATCTTGTAGCTTCAATGGTGGTGTAGTTCCCACCTCCACCACCAAACATTTAGCATATTTGTTCAAGCTACAAGGTTAGTACCACAATACTTCCATGAGATCTACAATATTTGTGATAAATGAAGGCATCCACAACCATCCTCTTAAAATGTTTGTAAATGAGGATTAAGAGAAGGTTGGGATCCTCGTAGAAGTGTGTGGCACTAAGCATGATCAACTCTAGAGACTCCAAAAGTGAGCATGAAACACAAAGAAACTCAAAAGAGAAACTTTCATGCTCATTTGTGGAATCATACATTTTGAGCTCTAGAGTTGGTGCTTTAAGTTTGTCCATGGCCTAGAAGTTTTGTTTCTCGAGGGTTATGTCATATTGGCTAGAGGGACATGGCTCGAGTTTGGGCGAGGGTGAGAATGGATGTTCCGTTTGACAAGAAAGCTCAAGTGAAACAAACAGGGATATGAATTTCTCCTCCTTGAACGAGTCATTTTGGGGATGTTGCTCCGCCATTGGGTTATTTGAGTGAGTGGCAGTAGCAGTTTTCCCAAATTCTTTGTTAAGGCTCCCATGGGAAGATTTTTTTGAAAAAGATTTTCAAAAGGGTAGCCTAATAGAAGATCGAATTCAAGGATGGCAAAGATGTGGAAATCGATGGAAACCTTGATTTTGTCTATTTTGATTGGCACGGCCCTAGCGATCTCACAACACTCGAAAATGAGTCCTAATGGACTTTTGAAGAGCTTGTTGGTCGAGACTAGCAGTAAATTGCCCAAAAGGGTTTCCGCAAGGAATTCAAACATGATATTAGTCTTCACCATGGGGTTGTGCAGGGCTTGTATGATTGTTCCCTTTAATGAACAAGGCATGACCTTGGAAGGTGAAAGAATCTGAATTGCTTCAGAAGAACATTTTACTTCCATTAGCCATTCCTTCGATGATTCGATCATGGGTTACTCATGAGGATTGTGCCAAAAGTGTTTCGAGGTATTGCCATAATCCTCAAATTCGATAGGGAACTCTGAAGGATGAATTACTTGTTCCTTAGGTGTTTGTGATTTGGGTGGGGGCTCATAAATCGAACCTAGGACTAGTATGAGTTTGGATTCGACTAACGAGGACTCCTCCACACTCGACATGACTTTTTCCTAGAGGGGTTTGTTTCTTGCGATGGAAGAAGTGTGTATGGCTATGAAATGCTCAAGGAATTCTACTTGCTCCATCATAGTTTTGTGTGTGAAACAACCTCTGGCAGTCACGTCTAGGCATAGATCAGCATCTATGTCAAGAACCAAACAAAAGAGATGCAAAATCATGCCATCGGGTAGTGACAAGTTTGGGCTAGTGTGTATTAACATAGAAAACCTAGCCCAGGCTGCACCTATAAACTCCTTCTCATACTTCTTGAAATCGAGGATCACCCTTAGCAGAGAGACGATATGGGACATGGGGAAAAATGCAAGACAAAACTTGTCTTTAAGTTCATCCTAGTCCCCATTCATACTTCCTATGGCAAATGTGTACCATTGTCATGCCCAAGATGCTCAGGCATGAACACATCTCTTCGAACTCATGCCGATGATGGCATGGGTTTTCATCATCGTGCCCTGAGAAGGGTAGTGCCCGAATCATGGCTATCGAGCCAGGGTGGAGTTCATGGCTAGATGAAAAGTTTGGTTTTGGTGGTGGCTCAAGGAACTCTGCCTTTAAAGCGAAATGGTTTTTGATAGGAGTTGAGGTCATGGTGAAAAAGAAAAAAGAAAATATTTTTTTGTTTTTATAAAAATAAAGGATACAGATACGAGGATGAACTAGGTTCAAAGAAAATAGCAACTGTTCCCCGACAACGGCACCAAAAAGCTTGTTGGTATTTCTTAGCGCAAACAAAAAGGATCCGCAAGCGCACGGAATTACCATTGTAGCTTTCACCCGAAAGTATTCAGGGTAATGTATTTTCCATAGCAAATAGATTTATTTCTTCTATCTAATTTGTCCAATGGCAACACAAGGGGTAAATATGGAAAAGGTAGAGACGGATTCCTATGGCTTTTGGGTCTATGGCTCTACGTCATACCCAAACATGGGGGATTACAAGGGACGGACAGGGCTGTAACCACCTACCGCCTACCCCTCAACCAGAGAGTACGAGGCAAACAAAGGTAGCCTCTAGCCTAGACACCACTTCTATGCTATCAACTACTACTCTAGCGTCAGCTAGGAAAATCCATCTTTATCAGGAGTCATCTACTAGAGCATCCTCCATGGGGACGGATGATGAAACCACAAACAAGTAAGAGTATAGCTTAACTACTCAAAGACTTTGAATCATAAGAATCATGAACACTTACTAAATACCCGTGGAGATACAAAGCCGGTGTTCGCCGAGGTACAAATGGGGGAAGGTTACCGACAAGCCCGACACTTCTTCCCTAAACTCTTCCCTCACATCTCTCCCTATTTCTCTTCTAGAGCTACCTAGGGCATAACCCCATTGAGTAGTGTTGCTCTTCCTCTTGCGATGGTGCTCTTCCTCTCTTGTGTGTTGTTCAAATGAGGAGGAGGGAGCCTCCATTTATAGGTGGAGAGGAGGGGGGATTTGGAATATTCCTCATTCCCATATGGAAGGTGCAAACCACCCTATGCCTCATTTATTGTACCACCTCACCAATTGAATCGACTTCCCTGGCCCATAACTTATCACCCTAACATGGTTGGGCCTGAGGCAAGCTACCAGGGGTGCGCCCGCACCATGGGTGCAGCCACACCCCAAGTGGTCCATCTTGACTCCAATTTTGTTGGGAGATATGCTATGTTCTTCTAGAGTGGGCCAATGGATGTTTTTACGCAGAGTTGAGTTGTATGCTTCGGTTTTGGCTTGTCCTCCTCTTTGTCTAGGCCCTGATAACTCTAGTGATTGGGCCTCTCTCCTTTGTGCTTGTGTAGAATGGTTTTTATGCTTTGTTCTCTTGCATATATTTAGCCTTTATGTGTATCCCCACAAATGCCCTCCTGTAAATGAATAAACACCAAAACTCATGGAATTTATTATTTATAAATCCTATCTCTAAGTTTGGTGTTTCTTTGAGTGGATTTTATGCAAGTGTTGGCAGTTGGAATAGGAGTTAAGTACTGCCAACACCTGGGTCCATTGTCATCCACTTGGAGGCCTCCACTAACTTACTTAACATCTTTACAACCAAAGAAACCCACGTGCCACTCCTACAACTACCTTGGGAAGCCAACCAAGGCCCTATGATCAAGAAATGGTGAAATCCACCATTGGCCGACGCCCAAGGCCATCGCCCGATGGCCCACTTCCACCAAACCATCTCTCCTTTTGACACATGCAAGAAGGCACAGTTTGGAGTACATCCATGTGTTGGTTTATGGCAGTTTGAGGTTGGTTGCATCCAAGGTTGGAGAAGGATGATCATGCAAATCACTGACGTTGCACTGGAGCAGCCCCTACCCCACCTCAAGCTATAAATAGGACCCTCTCCGTCATTTGTAAAGGCATCATCTCACTCCAAGTGAAAGTAGTAGTTCTACTCTTTAGTTCTACTACTTTGAAGTAGAAGATAGGGAGAGAGTGAGGGGAAGCTTAGGGAGGAGCTGGGGCTATCGGCATCCTCTCCACATGTGCCTTAGTGGATGAAGCTCTTCTTCGAGTGAAGTCTAGCATCTTCTCTGTGGTAACTTTGTTCTATTGCATTAATTAAGTATTACTTTATATTATTGTTGTTTATGTGTTTCACCACTTGGTTAGAGTTCTCTGATCTTGATCCACCATAGCTAGGATCAGAGTAGTAAGTTTATAGATTAAGAGTGGTGCTTAGGCTATATCTTACCTTTGTTTATGGCTAGGCCTCGGATAGATTGTGGTAGGTGGTAGGTGGTGACAGCCCTATCCATCCTCTGTATTCCACCATGTTAGGCCTAGTTATTAAATCATAGGGCTCATTGTGCTTTGTGCCTGATTGAATTTAGGGCAGGTATGCCCCAAAGTAAACAACCATAGTAAAGTCTTCCTTAGTTTTGCCTTAGTTCATAGAAGCCATAGATATCCTCTCTACCTGTTATCTTTACCCTCGTTCTATTCTTGGACAATCTTAGTTCTTCACAAGTCCACTTCGCATTCCCTATGGAAATTCGATACCCTAGAATACTCCCGGTTGAAAGCTACATTGATATCCATGCACTTGTGGATTTATCTGTTTGCCATATCTAGTGTCAACAAGCTTTCTAGCACCGTTGCTAGGGAACGATAGTTGTTCTAGTTTAGAACTGAGTCATCCAAGTATCTTTTATCCTTTGTCTTTCACACCATGGACTACATTCCTATCATTCACTTCGCTGCTCCAAAGGGTGTTAGTTTGGAGCCACCTCCATCATCGAAACCTATCATCACCAATAGTTATGAAATTTGCCCTAGTTTCATAACTAAAGTTCAGGAGCTATCTTTTGCTAGGAAAAAGATGAAAATCCATATGCTCATCTACAAGAGTTTGAGCAAGTGTGTTCATGCTTTCACATTTCAAGCATGTCACATGAAACCCTTAAGTGGAAGCTATTTCTGTTCTCTTTGACGGGATTAGCCAAACTGTGGTATACTAGAACTATAGAGAGTGCACAAGGAGAGTAGGAAGTTCTTCAAGCTAAGTTTTACTTAACCTTCTTTTCTATCCCCTGAGTAATTCATCTTTGAATGGAGGTCCTAAGCTTCAAGCAAAAGGAGGAGGAATCTCTAGGTGTTGCATGGGCCCGCTTGATGGATCTTTCCACATCTGGCCTTGATCTTGCTATACCCAATCCCATGCTTTTGAAACACTTTTATCTAGGTCCTAGCAAAGAATCTGCACAATTCCTTGACATCGCTTTAGGAGGAGCCTTCTTCCATATTTTTGATAGTGAGGGGAGAGCTATCCTTGATTCAATCCTTGAAAACACTACCTACACCGATGCTCATGACTACTCACCTAAAGAAAAGGACAATCCAAACCCCATGTAAGAAGATGTTTCAATAGCCAAATCCTTGCCAATTCTATCTAAAGATTTAGTTGCTAACCCAATTCTTGAACCATTCCTAGGGACACCAAAGGATGAAGAAATTCATCCTTTGGAGTTTCCTTTTGAATTTGAGGAGGATCTCTCTCTCGATGTTGGGAACCCCTTCAATCATCCAATCCAACATAGATCTTTAGCATCCTTGACCCCAAATCATCATCTTCTCTATTCATCTCATGATTTTGTTGTCCAAGAATGCCTCGAATCAATATCATCTTCCAACTCAGACTTTGATCTACCCGATGTCCATCCTTGTTTCTTTGTTGATAATTCAACCCAAGGAGGTACTTCACCTCTTTTGGTTGACACCGAATGGGAGCATGAATCATCTGAGGTAAAGATCCCCATCCCAATGGAGGACGAGGATAGGAATCCACTCATAGAATGCCATAGACAAGAGATGATCGACGAATATGTTTAGTCTATGGACATTCTCGAGGGATTAACTTTGGAGTCCAAAAAGGAGGATCATGTGGACGAACATCAAAGCTACATTCTAGAAGACCACAACATCCACGCTTTCATGAGAAGTCTCTAGAGTTAGTCTTTTCTTGTGCTACATACACCTATGTGAGTTATACCCATCCTATGCTTCTCTTTTATCAAATGCTCAAGAGGATGGTTGTGGATGCTTTTGTTTACCATAAGTATTCCAAAGCTCGTAGTTGCCTTGGCACAAGGTCTTGCAGTTAAAACTGCAAAGGTTGAGCTTATGACTTAAAACAATGCACTGCCGG
The DNA here is from genome assembly GCF_019320115.1 of Miscanthus floridulus. Lineage (NCBI taxonomy): Eukaryota > Viridiplantae > Streptophyta > Magnoliopsida > Poales > Poaceae > Miscanthus > Miscanthus floridulus. Next base: position 46,463,572 of record NC_089593.1, read on the forward strand.
GAGATAACCTGTTAGCTGGCTATTTTTCAATTCGATAAAGTTGTTTAGTTTGTATCATCATAAAAAGTAGTAGTAGTAATAAATAAAAATAGTTTATCTTTCAAATAAAATAGAGCGAACCCAATGAAGATTGAGCTTGATTGTTGCACTGACCGATGTGCTCACACATTGGTCCGGTTTATAGTATCACCGTGCACTAGTCTTTGTTGCAGATATTAAAATCATGAATCAAAACTTTTGAGCAAGCATCAGGAGTGACATCAAGAAAAAGGAATTCAAGTCAAGGACAAGGTACAAATGTCAAATTTAAAAGTGAGGCTTTTTGGGCATGGAATGCCTAGAAGCAAATGTGATGGCCCACTTGAAGTCATCATCACATCATCATGAGCCGTCACGCTTCAAAGGTAACTTCTCTAAGGTATGTGGTTAATGTTTATATCATTACCTTTGACCCGATAAGCATAAAAATGAAGAAGTTGATGTGATTCACTTGTTTAGTTTTGCTAAAACAATGGTCAAACTTAGCTTTTGAATCATGTCTTCCTTCTGTTCATAATCATAATGAACTCTTTTGAATTCATGTTAACTTGAGCAATGGAAATTAGAAGAAAACTATGTGCCATGTTTTGGCATCTGTGGGGGTTGGCTGACATGGCCCTAGGTCGCTCGAACGAGCAATAGCATGAATTAGCTCAAATGTATGCACATAGGTTCTTCTATCTTGTCTTGACTTGATATAACATAGGAAAAGTGGAGTTTGAGATGATAAAATTGAATAATCATGTTTTGTCTTTACATTCTCATCTCAAAAACAAATGCTTAAACATGAACCTCTTCTTATACAACCCCTTGTCATGTTAAATTTTGCTAAAATTTGTGACCGTGTGAAGTAGTGGCATTTCCAAAATTTGATCTATCTCCTTCGCATTTATCATTGTTTGCTAGCCTTCCATCATGTCTGGTAGTGCTGAATTTATCTTTAAACTTAACCATTCCTTTTATCAGGCATTCCTCCAGTTAACCAAACCCATATTCTTGACACTTATCCTATCCACCAATATGGTCTCCCAAAATAAATACCCCTTTGTGCCTTTTTGTGAAGAGAGACATGGAGCGACCAAAAAAAAGTTGGGCACATGAAGGTTCAAGTAAAATTAAAAAACAAAAAAAATATGGGCACATGAAGGTCCAAGTATATTAAAAGTATATTTATATATATAATAATAATAATAACTCCATGATCTCAAATGTCATCTTGTGGGGGTCAATCATAAGGAGATCCGCTCACCACATTGCTTTGCTTGAAAAGTGTCACAACCTTCACTAGGAGCATTGTTTAACTAAACAATATACACGACATAGGTATGTTTTTCCTTCACCTTGATCTCTCCTTTGGCATGATAAATGTTTAGGTGCTTTTATTTCATTTCCAATCATGCTATGCGCCTCTGTTTGCTTTTCAATAAGAGGAATAAAGTTTTGGTTCACTAGTACATTTGTACTAGTAGAACCCTATTGCTTTCACTCTTTGTGTTGAATAAGCATAGATGTCGAAGGAACAGGTGTGGGGGTTGGGCAACCCAACCCTAGCTTAAGCAACTTCCCCTCCAATGAAAACATCGAGGCTACACACAGAAGCACTTCACACATCAACATCAACTCTTAGGATTTCATCTCAATACGAGACGCTAGGGTGTATCTTGGTACCCCTCCCTATATTTATCTCCCTGAAAATGAATGCTTAAAAAGCCAAATTTTTCATGTTATTAAAACTTGATGAACCCTAAAACATGACCCCAAGATTTGATCATGACTTCTCTTGTGAGATTGGCTTGCATAATCTTTGTTCCTTGTCTTTCACTTAATGCTTGTGGGAACCTTACTCAATCAGGAAAACATTACCTAAGTTGTTGTGAAGTGTGATATAGTGATGACAAGACTAGTCCTTCTTTCTAATCAAGTGTTTTGGATACTTTTGTTTTGGACAAAATAAAAAAAGCCATGGCTTCATAACTCCTCTATGGTACAAATGTCCTACTAGAGCCATAGGGAATATCTTGACAAACCCACACATTACTTGCTGTGTAGATTTTGTTTTGAGTCTTGTCAAATTGGTGACCCTAGTGAGTGATGCACCATGCTTACATGATCAAGGTCACATACACTCTGCCCATATATGCTATACTCTTACACTGAGAGTCAGCAAAAACATGCTTTCCACATCTATGATATGCTCTTACACTGAGAGCTAGCATAGTTATGCCTTTTTATCTCTCCACCAATCATGCTTTTGCACCTCTCCACAAAATAAAGACTCCATATGTTCAAGATCTCTCTCCATTCTCCATACAAGTCTAAAAAAGAGACATGGGCTATATGTTATGAAAAAGAGAGAGAGAGAGTTGAAAAAAGAGTTGGAAAAGATGATGAAAAAAGTGTCAAAAAAGGATGAGCATCAAAGATAGCCCATGATCTCAATCATCTAGATTTGGAGAGACAATCTTTAAGGAGTCAACCTTCCACTCATATCCACACACTTGCACTCTTGATCATAGTTTGTATGTTGTTTTCCTCTATGGATCCATGCTTTGACTTTACAATATAAAAATTCTATGTATGCCTTTCAAGTTCTCCTACCCAAAACTCCACATAAGCCATAGTTGTAGCCTTGAGGCAAAGAAAGATCTTGGTGAGGACATATACACAAATACCACTGATTGATTTGAGAAAACCATATGAGGAGTAACATGAGCTATGATTTGTTTTGAAAAATATTGTCAAAAACTCTAGTTTTACATGAGAAGGAGAAGTGATCTATGTCTTCAAGTCAGAACTGTTCCATTTCTCAACCACCCAAGGTGACGTTCTAGCCACTTTAAACCCACAAGTATGAGTATGCGACTTGGAATATCTTTTATGCTTGCATCATATCCTAAGAAAGTTTTGTATCAAATCCACTTGAATCTTTGCTTGGTACTCTTTCTTGTTCGAATCCTTTACTCAGGATGAGCAAAGGTTTGGTGTGGAGGAGCTTGTTGATGGTCACTAACACCCCATTTTAGACCATCAACTATGCCTAAATTGGTGATGTAAATACATAAAATCAATCAAAAAGCAACATTTTATGTTTAGATTTCACTTGGTTCCACTTGTACTTGGAGAATTGTGCTTGAAGGGTAAAACATGGCAAGATTAAGCAAAAGGAGGCCTTCTAGAAGCAATCCAAGTGGCTAGGAGGGCCAAAGGCCACCAAGTGGCATTGGTCGATGCCCCACTTGGCCCTTCCACATCACTAATCCATGGGAGAGCTAGGTGGCACCCCCATGAGTGCCCATCCACTGTTGGTTTGAGTTGGTTTGATCCAAAGGTGGAGGTGGAGCTCCCTTGGATCCCTAGGTCCACTGTCATCCACTTGGAGGCCTCCACCGACTTACTTAACGCCTTCTGATCCAAAGAAACCCACGTGCCACTCCTACAACTACCTCTGAAATCCAACCAAGGCCTTCGAAATCCACTGATGGCTAATGCCCAAGGCCATCGCCAGATGCCCACTTCCACCAAACCACCTCTCCATCGGACACATGCAAGAAAGCACAGTTTAGAACACATCCATGTGTTGGTTTATGGTAGTTTGAGGATGGTTGCATCCTAGGGTGGAGAAGGATGGTCACTGTTGGTACAAATTAATGCACATAGAATAATTTGCAAGCGCATTAATATTATACTGATGTAGCGACTCACCGGAAGTATCCTAGTTTTATATCGAACTTAAGGAAACATGTGTGGGAATAACTAAATCTAACTTAACCCAATGTCACAATCAAGGCTAGATAATAGGAGTATAAAGAAGATCGTAAAGGTCTTATACTTCTAACTTTGGTAAGCTTTGTCTTCTATTATTCAATTATGATGAAATTACTAAATAAAACAAAGGCTGAGTATGTTTCCTATAGTAACAAGGTATTGCTAGGCCTATAAATGGGAGGTGGACTACAAAGGATTCAACAAGGCTATAAGAGTCACCCTTGTGAGCTACCATCAATCTGGAAAGTAGGGTACATCCATGAGTAACCAAGATTAAGCACCATGGTTACACTACAAATTCTACTTTAACCAAGGAACTACAAGGATTAAAGTACTCAAAAGAGAGTCACAAACATGAAGATAAATATGAACAAGATGCTTACTTGAATTAGAAGTTGATTACTAGAGAATCTCAGAAGCAAGCTCAAGAAGAAATTGATTCTGTCATAGTACAAGTCATAGAGAGAGCACCGATAGGCTAGGACTCCTCCAGAACTCTTCCCTCATAGTCTATCTCTCTATCTCTAATATAAGACTAGATCCTAATGATGACTAATCTTCTTTTGATTGCTAGCTCTGATCCTGGTGGACATATGAATTAGGGTTTCTAGCCCTCAGGCTCTCAGGATCAAATGCCTCATCATCCTTGTAGGGGGGTATAGGTAGGTATATATAGGGCCCTTCAAGCATCCTAGACCCTCAGATCAAACTAACTTAAAAAGACAGCATAGATGTGATCCTAGAGGCGGTGGAGAACCAACGTAGAAACAGGGAGTCTAACATGGGGGTCCCATAGGCCGACCAGCCTGACAGTGGGGTCGACCAGTCCTCACATGGTAGTGGCATGAGGCCTACTTTAGTGGAGTACCTCCTAGAGTCTTCCCATGTAGGTACCATTGCGAATAAGCATCATTTCCTTTGAGGAATAGATCCTCCTTGGTGGTTTTCTGATTAAATCCTGCTGAAAACACAGATTCACCAAAACTCATGAAAATTGTTAGTTTAAACCCCTAAGTCTATGTTGGTGATCCATTTTAGTCATTTATGCTAGGTATATTGACAGTTTGTGATGAATGTTAACTACCGTCAACAAAGCCCCCCACACTTAGGCTTTTACTTGTCCTCAATAAAAGGATGGATTACTTTAGACATAACCTAGGGACAAGACACCAACACAAAACCATTCCTAGTCATACATGGTCTATAGGATTCAAATTGTCTACCGTGAAACTTTGGGCAGTTGCAGAATGGAACAACTTGAAATAGATCACCATCTTCCTTCAATCAAGTCAATTGGAGAAACATTTTAAGTTTTTTGAAAACAAAACATAGCTTACCTTCTCATTTTGTAGTACTCTCAAATCGGTCAATATATGTAGTATTTTTTTGGATCCTCACCAAGGCATTGATGACTTTGACTTCTTTTTCCCTACTTCTAAAAAGCTTATGTGGAGCTCAGGTAGGGATGAATATGAGAGCATACTTGCATTGCATATATTATAAAGTCAAAACAAGGATCCAAGGAGAAAAAATGTCATACTCTTATATCAAGATGTGCATCTGTGTGGATATGTACATGGTGGCTAACCTAATTCTACTATGCTCCTTGAAACATGTCTCTCTTGTTTGAAACTTGGAAAACTTTTGCAAGAAAACGTGGGCTATCTTATTCATCTATCTTCCTTTCTCTTCAATTTGTTCAGGCGGGAATCTGAGTACCTGTTGTTTTAAATATCTCGGCCACTTGTCCATTTTTTTCAATACTTTCTCTTTCTTTTATGAATAACTTTTGCATAGCCCATGCCTCTCCTTCTGCAAATTGAAATTTTCAAGAGAGATAACAACAAAAACTTGGAGCATTTATCCTAACAAACATATTTTTGTGTCTATTCCTAGTGTAGGAGTAGAACACTTTTGGGTCGATGGAAAACATGTTGTTGCGTACCCCCAATGTAGGAGCAAGCAGATATATGTGGAGTATATGTGATCTTGATCTTGAGAGCATGATAAATTTCTCAACAATTGTCACAAGGTTTGACCAAACTCCATACAATGACAAGTAGGATATGTAAAAGGTTTCCCTAGTCTATTATATCATATATGGCTCTAGTAGGACATTGCTTACCACAAAGGAGAGGTGTAGCTATTCTTTTTAACTTTTTTGAAATAAAATTCTCCAATAACAAGACATCAAGAATCATGTTCTCATTATTGAACTATATCTCATTCCAAAACAACTTAAGCATCATTGGGTCCCTAATAATAAGTTTCTAACAGTAGCAAGACTTCTAGGAAAACTGTTATGTGAGTCTATCCTTAAGTCATGACTGAAATAATCTTTTCCTCATGTTTTCATGTTGTTTTATCAAAGGGTTTTCAATTTGGTTCAAAATAGAGAGCAATATATGTGAAAATAGATCATATGGGCTGCAAACCTAACCATGGATGAAGCGCGAGGTGGGAGGCCATTGTGGTGGGCTGGCTGGCATAAGATGGAGACTGAGTGGCTTGCCCCGAAGCCCAATTGGGTCCAGCTTTGGTCGATGTGGTCCTTGGTCCTTTGCTTCCTAAATTTCATGATTTTCACACCTGTTTCCTGTTTATCTTTATGCACAACATGTGGACACAAACACATATCCAAAAAGAAATAGGGAGCTGGTAATAGTAACAAAATTCCATTGATAGGGCACTTTATTACACAATCCAACCTAACACAAACTTAGCACAAACTTCAACCACTCTAACAATCTAAGATAAGCAAACGACTTAAACACTGACGTAATTGTGCCCTATCGATCCACAACCTAATTTTAATTCTCATACTTCTCTTTGTTGACAACATAGCGACTTAAGATTGTAAGCTCATATTCTAGGTTCCTATGATGGATGTGTTCCTTATTGATCCTTTGCTGTAGAGCATGGGTATATTGGGTGAGGGTTTTGATCTTGTCCTATAGCATAGCAACAGTCGGCCGTTGGCGTTTCTCCTCGTTCTCTAAAGTAGAGGGTGGCGACCACTTCTTCTCCTTTGGTGGCATGACCTTGACTTGCTCAGGAGCAGCACAAACACCAACAATGCTCAAGTAAGGTGTGACCGACTTATACTTCACACACGTGATGCCTCTGAATTTATTGGTCTTCATCCTAGTCAGCATCTCATTCACCGTTGGAGGAAGGAGGTTTATCTCCTTTAGGACCTTGATCTTTGGTGCCTCCGGCTATTGTGGCTTGTCTTGAAGAAGTAGACACGGCGGCAATGGAGTGATCACCGTATGACAAATGGCTTGGGCGAAGTAGGATTGGTTGGAAGGAACAGGAGCTACTTCACGTGGCTGGATGATGCTTAGCGGTATGGCTTCTTCAACTCCTTAGGGGACAAACTCTCTAACGGCCATTGGAGCTATGGAGGTGGAGAGCTTTGATGCTGCTAGAGGTGGAAGGCTTTGATGGAATGGCTATGGAGGTAGGTAGGGGATCATTTATATAGGGAGGAAAAACTTGTAGCAAGGGTCAAGATGTTATCCTATTAGGGTTTTGTAATGAAGGAAAAACGAATACGGTAGAAAAACTATGGGATAGCAAAGGGGAAGGTTCTAGAATACACAAGAGAATTAACCAAAGGTGAGGGGATAGATAGGTGGGCTGGCCAGCCAAGAGGTGGGGCTGGCTGGCTCCACATGTCATCTTCCCATGGGGGTTTTTGTCTCGGTGGTTTCTAATGCCTAACTAATCCCAAAAAAGATATTCTCACATTATGAAACATAAAGAGGAGGGCAGTGGTGTAAATCTATGGAAAAATAAGAAAATCTACCTCATCCAAATCCTCAAGTGGTTTTATCAGGTTCTAGAATGATCTTGAGACGATGACCATTTACCTTGAATAACGTACCTTCATCATTTTGAAGTGTTACCGCTCCATGTGACGAGGTGCTTATAACCTTGAATGGTCCTTCCCTTTTGCTTGAAGTTTTCCATGCCCAAATAATTTTACCCTAGAATTAAAAAGTAATACCTTATCTCCCAGGGTGAACTCCTTCTTCTGGATCCTCTTATTGTGCCATCTCTTTGTTCTCTCCTGGTATATCTTGGCGTTGTGATATGCTTTTTCACGCCATTCATCAAGCTCAGAGAGTTGAATGTTCCTCTTGGTTCCTATAGCTTCAAAGTCCATGTTCCATCGCTTGATAGCCCAATGAGCATTGAATTCTAGCTCAACAGGTAGATGATAGGTCTTCCCATAGATGAGTTGATATGGTGACATCTGAAGTGGTGTTTTATAGTCTGTTTTGTAAGCCCATAGTGCATCAGGTAGTCTATCTTTCCATGCAGTCTCCATCTTGTTGATCGTCTTCTATAGAATATTCTTGATTTGTTTGTTTGATGTTTTTTCTTGGCCACTTGTCTGAGGGTGGAATGGAGCAGCGACGTTGTGATGGATCCCATGTCTTAACAAGTACTTGTGAAAGTTATTGTTAGTGAAGTGAGTGCCTCCACCACTAATCACCATTCTCGGAACTCTAAATCATGGAAATAGTGGCATCTTACCTTGGGCATAGAGGCATTTGATCCATATATTACCACTCAAGTGAACGGTATCCATGCAATACCATGTTGTATGGATGATAAAAGTAAAAAACCCCAAGTTAGTACTTAATTAGCCACCTAAACTCCTTAACTAGGCGTAAAGGAACCGATCACTGGCACACTCTAGATTCAAACTTTAATTTTAAACACCTATATATATATAGCTATAAGTTGTTAAAAACAGGTTTTGGAAAACAAAAACCTTTGTTTTAAATACACATGTGACAATTAATGTTGAATCTTCCTCTGATACCAGTAGTAGCAGAACTGATAAATTTATAAGACCACAAGTATAATGGCAGCCCGCAAGCGGTTGTATTGTCATACTTGAGCCCATATAAACCAGGTAGTCCATCGAGTACCGTGAAGGGTCTCGATTCAACCAACATACAACCAAGATCGTACATAATTCAACATACATGTCACACGTTACATAAAGTTCACAAATATAGTTCATCCATCAGAGTATGAATTAAAGTGATTACAAACCACGTTCAGGTAAGATAGTAGCACAAACAAATTAAAAGTTTGAAACCAACATCTGCTACATTGTTTAAATATAGTGCCAGCTCACGATCACACTTCCACAAAAGCACAAGAGAGGGATTAATAATAGATGCCTACCCAAGGCTTACTCCTCGTCCATGGTGGGACATAAGCAATTCTTGCAATAGCCATGATAAACTGTACCATCTGAAACAATGGGAATAAAACCCCTGAGTATGAGAAGGTACTTAGCTAGACTTACCCATCATAAACCAAAAATAAGTGACTCCAAGGATTATGCAAGCCTTTATAAGGGGAGCTAGCTTGACAACATTTTGCATAAAAAGCCACTAATTTAGCTATACATTTTATAATTCGGTCATCAAGTTAATTATAGCTATTCATCTCTAGATTAGCAAGTAACTTATGCCAAACATGTGGTATATCATTTAGTAGCATAACAATAGTAACCATAGCTGGTATAATAATTCCATGTTCATCATAACCATCATTCCATAATGCAGTTACTATGATGTTGGTAGTAGCTAAGTTTCTCATTGTCCAGGAGAGACGGTGATTCAAATCGATTTCAACCAACTAGGAATTTATTCCTAACACAAACCTAGACATACCTGAGCCAAGGTAGTCTTAGGTCACCTTTGGTACAACTCAGGTTCAATTCATAGGTTTGATCAGCTCCACACAATCAGAGACAACTAGCTGCCACGATGTTCAGGCCCGGCCTACCCTTGGACTCACATCTAGATCCCTGCACATCCTTACAACCATCCAGAGTGCACACTTTTATAGAATGGGGCCCAACCTAAGTTGGGCTACTCAGCTTCGCGGTCGTAAGTAGTTATCCGACCAGCTAAGTGAGAGGCATGCATTCAATCTTGTTAGAAGCGCCCAACAATGATACTATCCTTAATCAGCATAGACAGATTCACATGAGTCAACCTACACATAGACTTCCGCCCGACCTCCATTTACATTACCCTGTGGTTCTTTTCCATGATAGCAAATATAGTCAACTGTGCTTCAGTATCCACCTATATCTCACAGGTGATAGGAAATCACCCGACTTCTACTGATGTAAGCATGGCTAAGCATATATTTGATCCTAGACCTACACATGGTTAAAGGTGTATATATATAGACAAGGTAGTTCTATGCATGAAGTGGTTCCAATTCAACTCTTATCTCCTAATGCATCAAACAAAAAGGACTCAAGTGAAGTTTTGTAAAACATAGGAGACTTATAATGCTCCGGGGCTTGCCCTTGAGGAAAGTGGTTGGCCTATGATCCAAACACTCAGGGAGGTCCTCAAGAGTTTGCTCCACTCCTTCTAGAGCTATGGCCTGAGGTGTCTCCTACTGCTCCTCCTCTTCTTATTCATTGAACTCCAAAAGAGTTGTCCACTCAGACGATCCTATATGCATGATCATGGAATAAGATATCATGGATGCATATATAACGACATGTATGATATCGTGGGGTATGATGAAATGCAATCTCATAGGTGTTTTCAACAACATTGTATTAAGGCGATAACAAGTTACTTCTTATTTTACTGAGTAGGTGCACATCTCTTCTCTAGTAACTAAACAAATTCTCATCTAAGCAATTTTCTAGACTACAAGATAGTAGCCACTTGTTTTCACCAAACTAGAGTTATACACATCTAAATAAAATGGTTGTGGACATTCTGGAGAGCTTATGAAATTGCCTACAACTTTATTTTAATCATCTTAATGTGATTCAGCAGTTATCTAGGTTAAACAATTCAATCTTTCAGATATGTCCAGAGAGCAAGTATTTCTGACAACAGACTTCTAACAGCTATAATTCCCAAACCATAAGGCCTATGACTATGAAAAATTTAACACAAGTTAGATAAGTAAGTTATCTACAACTTTGTTATTAAAAAGTTTTACAAAAAAAGATCATTATCATCATGAAATCATCACCCCAATAGAAACTACACATGCAATCATCTAGTTAAATTATAAAGCAATAATTAACTAGTTGCCTATAAATAAATATTTCGAAGCCTCACTAACAGTATCAATAGATTATATGCATCACACACACCGTAGAAAACATCATGGTTAAGCGTAACTAATTTATTTATATTCATTTATTAATTTCCTTACATAATAAGGTGGTTTACAGAGTAAATATTTCCATTGTCCAATAAATTTTGAGAAAAGTACTAGTAGGCTACACATGACCCTAATAGTCTACTATACAAATTTCATGCCATTTGGACAAGTATAGCTACCTCTACAAAAATGACAAGTTACATATGCTTATTTTAGCATAGTGAAAAGTGTCAAGCAACAGATTTAATATTTTTCTTACTTTTCTCCTAGCATGAGAATACTATGTAAAAAATTGTATGATCATATGTTATGTATTTTTACCCCATTTAATTTCACTAGAGACTAGCAATTAATTATGATTAAATATGAAGACCATAGTTCAAGTATGCCTACTATAGGTTTAATATTTTTCATAGCTAGAGCATGTCAACACAAGACCAGCAAAATTGGAATAATAATTTTATCACCTTCCTCGCTCAAGTTATGCAATTTACAAGATAGAAACTATTTTAAAAGCACTTATTTTGCTCAATTTAATTCTCCTAGAAAAATACCTTAAATAGTAGATTTTGTATTTTTATCAAATAGTACACTTCAAGATGAATCTAACAAAATTTGGTTCACAACATTTGGACATTCCTAGCTCCAGTTATAAAATTTTGAAGTTTGCATACAAATATGTGAAAATAAATCAAGAAAAACATTTCAAATACTGACTGATAGCTAGGACCTAGTGGGTCAATGAGACCCACATGTCAGCAACACACAGAGTAGGGGCAGTGGCTTGATCGGACAAAAAGCACACCGACGACTGAGGTCACCGGTGGTATCGTCACCCCCGACGTGTTCGCCAACACAATCTACATCGACCGGTACCCTAGGTTGGCACAAAGACTCGCCAGAGCTAGCTCGACGGTGGCCATGGCAGCTCGACGGTGGAGCATAGTGGTGCTCCAGTCATCTCTGGCCATCACAAGCTCGGGTGAGCATGGATACGGTTCAAGGGTGACCTAGCGGAGTTCTAGGGTTCAAATTGGGGTCTGGGGTGGCGTCGGTGAGGCATGGCCGCGTGCATGGTGGCATGACAGCATGAGAACGGTGGCGGCACAGTGATGTTCCGGTGGGAAAGGTAATGCAAGCGTGCATCCATCTTTCCTACAAGCTTCGCCATCCTAAGGCTAAACCCTAACGCCTAACTATGAGAGAGAACGGTGACCAGACAGGCATGCCCACAGTGACGTGCATGGCGGCGGCGCTCTCGGCTCATGGCTATGCAGCTCATGTTTTGGTATCGGTGATGCGGTAGCAGCTCAACGAGCTATGGCTATAGCTTCTAGGACCTACGATGAAGATGAATCAAGAGAGAGAGAGATTCGAGGATGGTGGATAGGGCTGGCCACTGTGGCGACAGCGATGCACAATGCGGCCTTACCCTTGCTCGAATGGCGGTGCTAGCGACTTGGTGAGGTGAAGCACATCAAAGCGGAGCTATGGGTGAGATGAATTGGACTGTGGTGCGGTGTGGTTGATGTGTGAGCATGGTGGAGCTCGCTAATGGCAACGACGACACTCGGTTTTGCTGCTGCGGATGCAAGAGCGAGAGAGAGAGATAGAGCAAGAGCGAGTGAGGGAAGGGATGCGCGGTGGCTTCTTCAGTGCGCGCCCAGCCACAATGTGGCCCAGCCCCGGCATGTGCATGCCATGCTGGTCGTCCACGAAGTCGCTCTGTCCCGACCGGTTTTAGGCCTGTAATAGACGACTGATAGAGGAAGTTTGTGTACATGTAACTCCTAATCTGTGGTGAATTAGTGAAAATGGTATTAGTGAAAGTTGCAGAGCTATGTGAGATCTACAACTTTTCTTTAATGATCATGGTCTAATTTGAACTGGTTTTCAATCTAAATTGCTCCAAAGTAAGGTACTTTGAAACTAAAAACAGCTATAACACAGAAAATTCTTAAGTCACCAAACAACATTTTGTTGATATTAATGAGATCTATTTGACCATGTTAGACACTGAATTAGCTCATGACCCTTAAATAAAGTTTGTTACCCATGATGTCAACTACAACTTTTATTTATGTCACATAGCCATGCAAACACTCTAAGCTACTATTCAACTATGGTCAAACTAGTATCATGAAAATGGCATTTCAAATGAAACCAACACTTAGAAGCAAATTTGGTTTATGTCATGAATACAAAAATTGTTCCATTTACCATCCTAGATGTGTCTAAGGTGTTTTCATGATCTCACATCCATTTCATACATTGGTCATACATGATTACAAGCCATAAGCATATATATATATAATCAACATTTCATGTGATAAGGTATAAGAATGAGAAGAAATTTCATATGCTCATGTTCATGAATGCTTGGATGATGCTTGTGCTAAAGAAATGCAGGTGCCAAATGCAATGCTCAACACTAGGGTCTTACAGCCCCTCCCCTTATAGGAATCTCGTCCTAAGATTTGAAAGACCTACCATTCCTCATAAAAAGTGGGATAAACCTCACAGTAAATAATCCTCCTGTTCCCACGTGGCATCGTCGTTCACTATGGTTATTCTAGACCACCTTGTAGAACTTAATGACCTTGCTCTATGTTACTCTTTCCATGTCTTCTAGCACTCGAATTGGTTTTTCTTCATATGTCAAATCTGATTGGATCTTAATGTTGGTGGGTGCAATGGCTTGCTCAGGTATGCGAAGGCATCTTTTCAACTAAGAAACATTGAAGACATTGAATATCGCACTCATCTTAGGAGGAAGTTGTAACTTGTAGGCGACATTTCCTTTTTACTCCAAATCTCTACACTTCCTTCATGGGTGACACTTTTAAGTACACATAGTCTCCCACTTCAAAAGCTAGTGGTCTTCTTCTTTTATCAGCATAACTCTTTTGTCTAGACTGAGCTGCTTTCATATGATGTTGGATAATGCATACCTGCTCTTCAGCTTCGACGACAAAGTCAATGCCATAATATCTTCTTTCTCTAGGCTCAATCGAATTCAAGGGAGTTCGAGCATTTCTGGTCGTAAAAGGCTTCAAAAGGAAGCCATTTTGAAGCTAGCTTGATAACTCTTGTTGTAGGAGAACTCAGGCTAAAGGCAGCCATTTCTCCCATAAACCCTTGGAAGATATAACACAAAGCTCTCAACATATCTTCCAAGATTTGGGTCACTCGCTCGGTTTGTCCAGAAGTTTGTGGATGATATGCTGAACTTCTAATTAGTTCAGTTCCTAAGGCCTAGAGCAAGTGTTCCTAAAAGGGAGCTATAAACTGTGGTCCCCTGATCTGAGATTATGGTCTTTGGTACTCCATGTAGTCTCATGATCTGAGAAACATATAGCTTGGCGTACTTCCCAACTAGATATGTTGTGTTAACTGGTACAAAATGTGCTGACTTGGTAAGGCGATCTACAATGACCCATATAGAATCATGACCTTGCTGTGTCATCGGAAGGCCTATAATAAAGTCCATACTTATTTCTTCCCATTTCTAGCCTAGGATAGGCAATGGCTGAAGTAATCCTAGTAGATTTCAAATGAATGGCATTGACTCTACTGCAATGATCACACCTAGCTGACATAGGCGGAGATCTCTTTCTTCATCTTGGTCCACCAAAAACTGGCTCTTCAATTCTTGATACATTTTACTACTACTTAGATCGATAGACAACTTGAATGAATGAGCTTCATCTAAAATTGGATTTCTATGTTCTTGGTCTTTTGGTACCACAAGTCGGTCTTCAAACCATAGCACACCTCTTTCATCCAACCTAAAATGCTTGGTTTCCTGTTCTTTTATCCTTCGCTTGATTTGGAATACACCCACATCTATCTTCTGTAGTTCTATGATTTTGCACTCAAGTGAGCAGCTGATAGTGATATTATGTAGCACAACAGGATGTAACAAATTAAATCCATCTTCCAACAAGGCTTCTATGGTGTTACAATGAGATTTCCGACTAAGTGCATCTGCTACAACATTAGCTTTTCCTGAATGGTAGTGCACTTCCAAATTATAGTCCACCTCTTTCATCCAACCTAAAATGCTTGGTTTCCTATTCTTTTATCCTTCGCTTGATTTGGAATACACCCACATCTATCTTCTACAGTTCTATGTTTGTGCACTCAAGTGAGCAACTGATAGTGATATTGTGTAGCACAACAGGATGTAACAAATTAAATCCATCTTCCAACAAGGCTTCTATTGTGTTACAATGAGATTTCCGACTAAGTGCATCTGCTACAACATTAGCTTTTCCTGAATGGTAGTGCACTTCCAAATTATAGTCCTTGATCAGCTCTAACCACCTACATTGCCTCATGTTCAGCTCAAGTTGAGTGAAGATATATTTGAGACTCTTGTGATTAGTGTATATGTGACATACATTTCCCAACAAGTAATGTCTCCATATCTTCAAGGCATGAACAACTGTTGCGAGCTCTAAATCATGTGTAGGATAATTGACTTCATGCTTTCTCAAGTGTCGAGAAGCATAGGCAATAACTTAGCCTTCTTGCATGAGCACACACCCCAAACCTATACCTGATGCATCATAGAACACATCGAAAGGTTTTTCAATGTTGGGTTGTGCTAAAATAGGAGTTGTAGTTAGCAAGGTTCATAGGGTGTGAAAAGTGGCTTCACACTCCGGAGTCCAATTGAACTTTTCATCCTTCTAGAGTAGTCTAGTCATAGGCTTAGCTATCTTGGAAAAATCTAGAATGAAATGACAATAGTAGACTACTAACCCAAGAAAACTCCAAACTTCATGAACCAAAGTTGAGGCCTTCCAATCCATGACATCTTGTACTTTAGATGGGTCTATAGAAATTCCATCTTTAGATAAGATGTGACCCAAGAAGGTACTTTGCTCAACTAGAATTCACATTTGCTAAATTTGGCATATAATCTGCCTCATTCTCTGAGTAAATCAGGATATCATCGATAAACACGACCACAAACTTGTTGAGTTCAAGGCATGAATACCGAATTCATCAAATACATAAAGTAGGTAGAAGAATTTTTTAGTCCAAAAGACATGACCAAATACTCATACAAGCCATACCTAGTGGAGAAAGCTGTATAAGGTACATCTTCTAGCCTGATCTTAATCTGATGGTAACCTGAGCTCAAGTCAATCTTATAGAATACCCTTGCTTTTGCCAGTTGATCGAACATGATATCGATGCGAGGCAAAAGATACTTATTCTTAATGGTCATAGCTTTAAGCGGCCTATAATCCACACACGTCCACAAGGATTTGTCCTTTACAAATAAAGCTAGATATCCCCATGGAGACAAACTAGGTTGAATGAGACCTTTGTCCAATAGTTCCTATAGCTGAATTTTAAGTTTGGCTAACTCATTTGGTGGCATCCTATAGGGTCTTCTCGAGATAGGTGCTATACCTAGCACTAACTCGATCTTAAATTCCACATCCCTATCAGGCGGTAAGCTAGGCAACTCATATGAGAACACATCCAAAAATTCACAAACTACTAGAATATCACAGAGAGTAGTGGCTTGGATAGGACAAGACAAGTTTTGAAGATCAAAACTTCTAGGAAGTGGCACTAGAAAAGCACCCTCCCCCTTAGATTCCCTCAACATAATGGTTCTAGTGGACATGTCGATGAGAACCCCATGTCCACTCATCCATTTCATTCCTAAGATCACATCTATGGCTAATCCTAGCAATACTATCAGATCCATAGTGTACTCCCTCTCTTGTATGGAGATGAGCACATCTCTGACTATTTGATTTGTAGAAATAGTAGCCCTAGCTAAACTTATACTATAACCACCCTTGTCTACCTCAATTACCTTTTGATGATGCTTAGATGCAACTATTTTGCTTATAAATGAATGAGAAGATCTAGAATCAAATAAAACAATAGCAGGATGTTTGTTAACAAGAAACATACCTGTGGTGACAACTTCCCCTGTGGGAATTTCTTCCACCATGGTGTAGTGCATGTATCCAACATGTGCCTTAGGATTGACCTACTTCTAATTACCCTAGTTTTCATTTACACCCTTCTTGAGATGGGGGCACTCCTTGGCCCAATGACCCAACTGATTGCAGTTGAAGCATGGCTGGTTATTCCTTGGTCCTACTGAGCTTCCCTGGCCTACATTGCCCTTAGGTATGCGAATAGTGAATGCCCTACGAAATGTCTTCTAGGGGTGATTAGCCTAAGCTTTTGGCTGAGGAGGCCTATACTTAGGTGCCGGTGGATGAAATTATGGCCAAGCTACAACTAGGGCTCTAGACTAAGATGATCCTAAGGCACCTGCCTCAGCTACTCTCTTGCGCCCTTTGCTACTGCATGCAAGTTGTTATGATTCTCCTAGGTTAAGGCATCGCTGACAAACTCATTATAAGTAGCACACCTCGAGTTGGCCATGGTCTTCATTAGTTTGGTGCTAAGGCCTCTCTTGAAGCTCTCTATCTTCTTTTCCTCTGTATTGACAAACTCTAGGGGCATATCTAGATAGATTGTTGAAGGCATGCAGGTACTCAATAAGGGTCTTGGTTCCTTGAGTGAGTCTCATGAACTCAGCAGCTTTCATGTAGATCAGCCCTAGGGGAATGTGATGTGCCCTAAAGGCTAGCTTGAATTGATCCCATGTGACCTATGCATTTGTAGGTAGAGAAGACAGGAAATGAGACCACCATATCCCTGCCGGTCCCTACAGTTGATGGGATGCATATTTGGCATTCTGATGCTTATTAACCCTCAACAGGCAGATTTTTGCTCGATCGTGTTTAGCCACTCATCCGCTTGGAGCAGTTCTTCGACCTCTTTGAAGATAGGAGGCTTGGTGTCCTAGAAGTACTTAAATGAACTGTACTGATTTGGTTCTAGGCCTTGATGTTGCTAGTGGGCATGAGCAGTGTTTAGCGTAATGAGGCATAGTGTAACCTCCATTGCTCTCTGATTTCCCTGGAACTATGCAAAAACCTCATTCATAGACGGTGACGGTGGTGGTGGTAAGTCACCATCATTGCCACCTTGGCTGGTGCCTCTTCCAGCTCGATTGTGAGTCATCTACAAAATTGCAACAATAAGTGATTATTGGAAGATGTCAAGAGATTGCAGATGAATTGTGTAATTTTGCTAGACTAAAATTACTGAAGAGAATCTTAGGTTCATACAATAAAACAGAGGCACAATAATTCATTCTCTCAACATAACATCACCAATTTGATCACTTATCGTACTCGTAACATGTTAACATTCATGTCATTTTTCACCAGTAAAACAAAACTAGAATTTCATCAAAGTTCAACCCATCATGGATTAACATGCAAAGTACCAATATTACACTAAAGTTACATCATGAGTACTAAAGTTCAAACTACAAGTCTGTTCCAAAGATAGTAGGGATATATCTAGCACATTGAACTAGTCACTAGACTACTCTACTCTTCAGCGTGCTCGTAGTCAAGGTCAGAGATAGGATCATCCCCATGTTGCTGACATATCTGGCTCAGCACCTCAAAAGCAACTACTTGGGCAGCTTCCCTAAGGAGTTTTCCCTTTAGAATCGGCCTTCCACCCTGCCATAAGGGTGCTTGGGTATGAGCTGGTATAGGTTAGTTGCACCTCATACCATGGCTTGTCCTTCTAGGTATACCTCATTCTAGGAATGGAGAGGCGGTTCAGTATATCCCGCATAATGCAGGACCCTACAAAGTAGAGCCAGGGGTACCAAACATTTCTAGGAAAGTCTCACTCCCAGCTTATGCTAGCCATCCGTCCCAACGAAATGGTGCAACTCTTCGTGAGAATAACATTATAATAGAAAAGAGTTACTTAACTAAATATGAGACCTATAAGGGGAGGAACAATGCAAGTGTGTAATGAATGATTGATCATGATGCATGTATGTTTCATACGTCCTCACAAACTTAGTAAAATTAAACTTCTAACGACATACACTGATGGCATACATGTGTTCTCTCATATATAACATAACTAGTCAGGCAACACAGTTTTGCTATTAGTGTACCTGCACAGGAATTTCATTTCAGCCCAACCCCATAATCATATATGCAGAATGTAAATCTGGGCTCTATGTTGCAAGCTAAATACTTTCATATATATATACTTCCGTATCAAAGCTACCCAAGAGTAAATACGTCCTATATATACATATAAATATGCATATATAGCTATATCAAAGCTAACCCATAATTAAATACTTCCATATATATATGAGACATATATACACTTCAGTATCAAAGCTAACTCTCCCCATTCGACCTGCATGCTCATAACTTGCGATCATGCCACTGTGATGATGAGTGGTATCTTAACTTGGGCGTAGAGGCAGTTGATCCATACATTACCACTCAAGTGAATGGCATCCATACAATGGCACGTCGTATGGACGACGAAAGTAAAAACCCCCAAGTTAGTACTTAATTAACCACCTGAAATCCATAACTAGGCATAAACAAAATGATCACCGGCACACTCTAGATTCAAACTTTATTTTTAAACACCTATATATATAGCTATAAGTTGTTAAAAACTGGTTTTGGAAAACAAAAACCTTTGTTTTAAATACACATATGGAAATTAATGTTGAATCTTGCTCTGATACCAGCTGTAGCAGAACCGACCAATTTATAAGAGCACAAGTACAATGGCAGCCCACAAGCGGTGGCACTATCACACTTGAGCCCATATAACCCAGTAGTCCATCGAGTACCGTGAAGGGTCTCAATTCAACCAACATACAACCAAGATCCAACATTATTCAACATACAAATCACACGTTACATAAAGTTCACAAATATAGTTCATCCATCAGAGTACGAATTAAAGTTATTACAAACCATGTTCAGGTAAGATAGTAGCGGAAATAAATTAAAAGTTTAAAACCAACATCTGCTACATTATTTAAATATAGTGTCAGCTCACAATCACACTTCCACAAAAGCACAAGGGTGGGGATTAATAATAGATGCCTACCCAGGGCTTACTCCTCGTCCATGGTGGGACAGAAGCAATTCTTGCAATAGCCATGATAAATGTACCATCTGCAATAATGGGAATAAAACCATGAGTACGAGAAGGTACTCATCTAAACTTACCCATAATAAACCAAAAATAAAGTGACTCCAAGGATTATGGAAGGCTTTATAAGGGGAGCTAGCTTGACAACATTTTGCATAAAAAGCCACTAATTTAGCTATACATTTTATAATTCGGTCATCAAGTTAATTATAGCAATTCATCTCTAGATTAGCAACTAACCTGTGCCAAACATGTGGTATATCATTTAGTAGCATAACAATAGTAACCATAGCTGGTATAATATTTCCATGTTCATCATAACCATCATTCCATAATGCAGTTACTATGATGTTGGTAGTAGCTAAGTTTCTCACTGTCCGGGAGAGACGGCGATTCAAATCGATATCAACCTACTGGGAATGTATTCCTAACACAAACCCAGACATACCTACGCCAAGGTAGTCTTAGGTCACCTTTTGTACAACTCAGGTCCAATTCATGGGTTTGATCAGCACCGCACAATTCAGGGACAACTAGCTGCCAGGACGTTCAGGCCTGTCCTACCCTTGGACTCGCGTTTAGATCCCCTACACATCCTTACTACCATCCAGAGTGCGCACTTTTATAGAACGGGGCCTAGCCTAAGTTGAGCTACTCGGCTTCGTGGTCATAACTAGTTATGTAGCCAGCTAAGTTAGAATCATGCGTTCAATCTTGTCAGAAGCGCCCAACAACGGTACTATCCTTAATCGGCACAAATGGATTCACATGAGTCAACCTACGCATAGACACCACCTGGCCTCTATTTACATTACCCCATGGTTCTTTTCCACGATAGCAAATATAACCAACCATGCTTTGGTATCCACATATATCTCACAGGTGATAGGAAATCACCCGACTTCTACCAGTCTAAGCATGGCTCAGCATGTATTCGATCTTGAACCTACATAGGGTTAAAGGTGTATATGTCTAGACAAGGTAGTTCTATGCATCAAGTGGTTTGAATTCAACTCTTATCACCTAATGCATCAAACAAAAAGGACTCAAGTGAAGTTTTGTAAAATATAGGAGACTTAGAATGCTCCGGGGCTTGCATTTGAGGAAAGAGGTTGGCCTATGATTCGGGCACTCAAGGAGGTCCTCAAGAGTTTGTTCCTCTCCTTCTAGAGCTATGTCCTAAGGTGTCTCTTGCTGTTCCTCCTCTTCTTCTTCATTGAACTCCAAAAGAGTTATCCCCTCGTACGATTCTATATGCATGATCGTGGAATAAGATATCATGGTTGCATATATAATGACATGTATGATATGGAGGGGTATGATGAAATGCATTCTCATAGGTGTTTTCAATAGCATTGTATTAAGGTGATAACAAGTTACATCTTATTTTACCGAGTAGGTGCACATCTCTTCTCTACTAACTAAACAAATTCTGATCTAAGCAATTTTCTATACCACAAGACAGCAGCCATTTGTTTTGACCATAACTGGAGTTATACGCATCTAAATAATATGGTTGTGGACATTCTGGAAATATTATGAAATTTCCTACAACTTTATTTTAGTAATCTTAATGTGATTCAACAGTTATCTAGATTAAACAATTCAATCTTTCAGATCTGTCTAGAGAGCAAGTATTTCTGACAACAGACTTCTAACAGCTATAATTCCCAAACCATAAGACCTATGACTATGAAAATTTAACACTAGGTAGATACGTAAGTTATCTATGACTTTGTTATTAAGAAGTTTTACAGAAAAGATCATTATCATCATGAAATCATCACCCCAACAGATACTACACATGCAGTCATCTAGTTGAATTATAAAGAAATAATTAACTAGTTGCCTATAAACAAATACTTCTAAGCCTCACTAACAGTATCAACAAATTATATGCATCACACACACCACAAAAAACATCATGGTTAAGCATAACTAATTTATTTATATTCATTTATTAACTTCCTTAGATAATAAGGTGATCTACATAGTAAATATTTATAGTGCTCAATACATTCCGAGAAAATTATAGTATGCTACACATGACTAGTCTATTGTATAGATTTCATGCCATTTAGACAAATATAGATACCTCTAAAAAATGACAATTACATATGCTTATTTTAGCAAAAATAGTTTAGCATAAGTGAAAAGTGTCAAGCAATAGATTTAATATTTTTCTTACTTTCCTCCTAGCATGACAATACCGTGTAAAAATTTGTATGATCATATGTTATGTATTTTTACCCCATTTAATTTCACTAGAGACTAGCAATTAATTAGGATTAAATATGAAGACCATATTTCAACTATGCCTACTATAGGTTTAGTATTTTTCCTAGCTAGAGCATGTCAACACAAGACCAGCAAAATTGGAATCACAATTTTATCACCTTCCTAGCTCAAGTTATGCAATTTACAAGATAGAAACTATTTTGAAAGCACTTATCTTGCTCGATTTAATTCTACCAGAAAAATACCTTAAATAGTAAGATTTGATATTTTTTTATCAAATAGTACACTTCAAGATGAATCCAAAAAAATTTGGTTCACCCCATTTGGACATTCCTAGCTCTAGTTATAAATTTTTGAAGTTTGCATACAAATCAGTGAAAATAAATCTAGAAAAACATTTCAAATACTGACTGACAGCTGGGACCTATGGGTCAATGGGACCCACATGTCAATGACACACAAATCAGGGGCATGACTTGACCCATGAAAAGCTCGCTAACAGTGAGGTCACTGGTGGTAGCATCACCCCTAACGTGTTAGCCAACACAATTCGCATCGATCGGTACCCTAGGTTAGTTCAGAGACTCAACGGAGCTAGCTCGATGGCAGCCATGGCGGCTCAATGGTGGCGCATGGTGGTGCTCTAGCCATCTCTAGCCGTGACAAGCTCAGGTCAGCATGGATATGGTTCAAGGGTGACCTAGCGGAGTTCTAAGGTATGGATTGGGGTCTGGGGTGGTGCCAGTGAGGCATGGCCGCGTGCATGGCGGCACGGCGGTGGCACGATGATGTTCAGGGAGGAAAGGTGACACAAGCATGCATCCATCTTCCCTACAAGCTTCACTATCCTAAAGCTAAACCCTAACGCCTAACTACGAGAGACAATGGCGACTGGACAGGCGCGGCCATGGTGACATGCATGGCGACGACGCTTTCAGCTAACGGCGGTGCGGCTCGTGTTCTGGTACTAGCGACACGGTAGTAGCTTAATGAGCTATGGCTATAGCTTCTAGCACCTATGATGAAGATGAATCAAGAGAGAGAGATTGGAGGAGCAGTGGATAGGGCTGGCCATGGCAAGCTCGGAGCTTGATGGCGCTCTGTGGCCACGACAGCAATGGTGACGTGCAATGCGGCCTTACCCTTTCTCGAATGGCGGTGCTAGCAACTCGGTGAGGTGAAGCACATCAAAGTGAAGCTATGGGCAAGATGGATTGGATGCTCGTGTGGTGTGGTTGGCGTGCAAGCTCAACAATGGTGATGGCAGCGCTCGGCTTTGCTGCTATGGGCGCAAGAGGAAGATAGAGACGAAGCAAGGGTAAGTGAGGGAAGCGAATGAGGGCAGGGATGCACGGCGGCCTTTTTAGTGTGGTCCCAGCCGCAATGCGGCCTAGCCCCAACATGTGCACACCATGTGTTGGCCACAGCCTATGGCTAGTCGGCCACGACATCACGTTGTCCCGGCCTATTTCAGGCCTACAAACAGACGACTGATAGAGCAAGTTCATGTACATGTAACTCCTAATCCGTGGTGAATCAGTGAAAATGGTACTAGTGAAAGTTGTAGAGCTATGTGAGATCTAAAACATAGCTTTAATGATCATGGTCTAATTCGAACTGGTTTTCAATCTACATTGCTCCAAAGTAGGGTACTTTGAAACTGAAAACAACTTCAACACTTCAAAAAATTCTTGTCACCAAACAACATTTTATTGATACTTGTGAGCTCTATTTGATCATGGTAGACACTAAATTAGCTCATGACCCTTAAATAAAGTTTGTTACCCATGATGTGAACTACAACTTTTATTTAGGTCACATAGCCATGCAAACACTCTAAGCTACTGTTCAACTTTGGTCCAACTAGTATCATGAAAATGGCTTTTCAAATGAAACCAACACTTAGAAGCAAATTTGGTCTGTCATGAATACAAAAAAATTTCCATTTACCATCCTAGATGTGTCTAAGGTGTTTTCATGATCTCAAAACCATTTAATACATTGGTCATTCTTGATTACATGCATAAGCATATATATAATCAACATTTCATGTGATAAGGTATAAGAATGAGATGAAATTTCTTATGCTCATGTTCATTAAATGCTTGGATGATGTTTGTGCTCATGAAATGTAGGTGCCAAATGCAATGCTCAACACTAGGGTGTTATAGAAATATTGTTTCTTCAAACATCTTCTTGGAGTTCTTCACATCAGCAGCTCTACATGGCATGACTTCTACCCACTTGGAGACAGTCAACTGCCACGAAGATATTGTCGACATAGAATTTTCATCTCCATGTCGAGGACACACGCAGCAAGCCGAAAGGGTCTGCTCGATGGAGCAGATCCGCCTAGCTTCAGCGCAAGGGTGGTTCGATCCTACGCAATCCTCCTGAGACTGTGCTAGTCAATTTGATCCTACAATTGATAAGGAGAGAAAGCTCATCAGTAATTAAGAGCAAAACATGTCAGTGTTGCCAGACAGTCCTAATATGTGGCTCTGAGAGCCAATATGAGAGGAGATCGACTAAATAGTCGATTCTAGCATATTCATAAGAATAAATCGATCAAAGCTCATGTGGTCAGTATAAGAAGAATCAGTTATCATTCAGGATAAATATTATTTAAGCAAATATTATTCAATGGCAATAAGATATCAATGATGATCAGGTTTATGCTGAGCCAATGATTACAAGTAATCGAACTCCTTTTTGTATAAAGAGACAATTCAACACCACTTAACCATTTAATAAAGATAAATCTAATGAACATGTTAGATCTCATCCATCGCCATGACCAGTGTGGCATGAGGCAGAATCATGCAGGCCATAGAAACAACAATAGACTCGACAACCCTAACTCATTACTAATATAAGTGGGGTATGAGGTAGAATCATGCAGGCCTGTAATACAATAATATGATCATGGGGCTAACATATCTTTCAACTTATCTCTACTTCAATGATCTCATAATGTGAACTATTCGTAAAAGTGCTCGATATTAGCTAAACAGTCGATTCAAGCATAGTGCACAATTAAGGTCATGCCTTCTCAGGAACAGATCTACCAACTAACGATCCCCACTCCACGGTGCTAATAGTGGGGTGAGAGGTAGAATCCCATAGGTCGTGATAATGGGCCATGAAATGGTTCTCACTAACCTACTCAAGATCGAACATGCCTTAACCGCACGCTATGCATGATTAAGATTGATGTAAAACAGTCGATAAAACATAACTCATCATTTAAAGTGTAGATTAGATCAACTTTAGATTAGCAAACGATGGGTTAAATAAGATATAAGGCCAATCTAGATCAATCTCAATCGGGCAGAGTGATATTGCTATAATTAGATAAATGATGAAAGCAATAAGCAATATTGGTAACTTAATGAATCTACCAAAGGCTGCCATACTAAGGTAGAGCCGATAACTTGACCTTGATCTAATTCAAGCAGTGGGTGTGTGAGGCAAAATCACACAAGCCATACTTGAATTAAACAATAGTCGATAATTAGCCTATACCAGAGTCGCAGTGGGGGTTGACTGGATCGATGTAGCCATACGAACAGAGGTATAAACCATGACAGTACTTATAGATGAGCAGTGGAGGTCGATCGGATCGATGCAGCCATACTTGCTGAAGAACTCGCCGAGATCTACTCTACTCCTACTCCTAAGGGGTGGTCGGAGTCAAAAAAAGTAATTGACTTGTATTTGATTGATCTCTACAATAGCCGGGTTTTGGTATTTGTACTCAGAGCCTAAAATGAATCGTACTCGAGTACGACTCAATACAATTCTTTGGTATGAAGGAAATATTCCTATTTTAAAATAACTTGGACTCTAATCTTTCCCCTTTTGTAGAGTCTAATATGTATCTTCTTGGCTGCCAATCATACCCTATCATCAGTTATCTACTAACGTCATTCAGGAGAGAATAGATCCAGTGTCAGCATTCGATCCAGCAGGTATCAATCTTTACTCTATAGACTCCTTGATTGGCATAATCCTAGAAGCATGTGAGTTCCCATGCTCTTTTCCCAAATTTTGGTGTAAATAGATATATTCATAGTTCTTTGACTTTGGAAACGGTCCCATGTAGTCTATTCCCTAAACAATGAAAAGTTTGATCTAGAGGTTGTAGGTGAGTGGCATGGCATCTCTAGAATTGATATTCCCATACCTCTAACACACTCCACACCTCTAGATGAAGTCCTTTGTGTCTTCATACATGGTTGGCCAGAAGAATCCACTTTGCCAGATCTTCGAATGAGTATGAAATGCACCATAATGTCCTCCATATGGCGATGAGTGGCATCATTCGATGATTTTGATGCCTTCTTCGACTGGTACACACCTTCTAAGTAGGCCATCAAAGCAGACTCTAAAGAGGTATAGCTCATCTGATATGTTGAGATGACTTTCGTAGATATGCTTCCTTTTATTCTCCCCTCATGGTACATAAGCTGCAACCATAAAATTAACAATATTTGCATCTAGGGGTCAGATTTTGTGATCTTGAAGAGCATGTCGTCCCAAAAGTGAATCATTGATGGGCAATTCCTATGAATTTTCACACTACATTTTGGACAAGTGATCGACAATAGAATTTTCTACTCCCTTTTTATCTTTTATTTCTAAGTCAAATTTTTGGAGTAACAAAATCCATCTTATTAGTCTAGGTTTAGCATCTTTCCTAGTGAGCAAGTATTTCAAAGCAGTATGATCAGTATAAATAATGATCTTAGCTCCTACTAAGTAAGATCTAAACTTATCAATAGCAAATTACTAGGAGTTCTTTTTTAGTTGTTGCATAATTAAGTTGAGGTCCTAGTCAGTGTTTGCTAGCATAAGCAATTGCATGATGCTTCTTATCTTTTGTTTGTCCCAAAACTGCCCCCACAGCATAATCACTAGCATCACACATAATTTCAAAAGGTAGCGACAAATCAGGGGGTTGAATGATTAGTGCAGAGATGAGTGCTTTCTTAATAATTTCAAAAGACTTTAAGCATGCATCATCAAATTCAAAGGGAATATCCTTGGCCACAAGATTTATTAACGGTCTAGCAATATGTGAAAAATCTTTTATGAAGCAGCGATAAACCCCACATGGCCAAGAAAACTATGGACCCCTTGATATTTAAGGGAGGAGGTAATTGCTCAACTACTTCAATTTTAGCTCTGTCTACCTCAATCCCTCGTTTGGACACCAAGTGTCCAAGCACTATGCCTTCTCTAACCACTAAAATGACATTTTTCCAATTAAGGACTAAGTGCTTTTCTTCATATCCTTTACAAAACCTTGTCTAAATTTTCAAGACAATCAGTCAAAAGTTTTTCCATAAATAGAAAAATCATCCATAAAAGCTTTCATGATTTCTTCAATCGTATCAGAAAATAGAGACACCATGCATCTTTGAAAAGAAGCTAGAGCATTACATAGTCTAAAAGACATTCTATGATAAGCATAAGTTCCATATGGACATGTAAAGGTGGTTTTGCTTTGGTCATCTAGATGGATCAGTATCTGGTGACAACCTGAATACCCATCAAGGAAACTAGAAGAAAGAGTGATTTGCCAGCTGCTCTAACATTTCATTAATGAAGGGACAATGCAAAATGATTTTTCTTTATTGTCTTGTTCAGTTTTCGGTAATCAATACATATCCACCATCCAGTAATGGTTCTTTGGGGGTTTAGCTCATTCTTTTCATTTTTAACAATAGTCATGCCTCCCTTTTTAGGCACAACCTAAATAGGCCTTACCCACTCACAATACGGGTTGGGGTAGATGATCCCGACATGCAAGTGTTTCAAGACTTCCTTATTAACAACCTCTCTCATCATATTATTAAGCCTGCATTGTGGCTCCCTAGAAGGTATAGAGTTAGGATTTGTAGGGATGCGGTGGGTGCAAAGAGCAGGGCTAATTTCCTTCAGGTCTTGGAGTGAGTAGCCAAAAGCAGAGCGATGCTTTTCTAAGATAATTAGCAAGTGTAGGGATTCTTCCTAAGAGAGTTTATCACTTATGATCATAGGAGAATCCTGATCATTATTGAGAAAAGCATATCTAACACCAGAAGGTAGGCATTTAAGCTCAATGGTGGGTTTAGGTGGTTCCAACAATTCATCTAGAGGTTCAGGCTTTGTAGGATTTTCATCTTCTTCGATGAAGAACTAGACATCATCCTCAAGGTTGGGTTTGATTAAATCATCAAGAGATGCAACCTTATCCCCTTCCATTGGGTCTTCCTTGGGAATTGGCTTAGTCTTAGCATTTAGAGAATGGATAATGAGTATAGATAGCTTAATGTTTTCCCAAGACTTATTTTTCAACTTACCTATTTGTCCTTCCTAGATAAGTCTTTCAATTGGTTGCCCTATCAATAGGTCGAACTCCATGATATCAAAGACATAAAAGCTCAAATGAACCATGGTTCCTTTTACCTGGATAGGGAGGACATAAAAAATCCTCAAACTTGGCTAGAATGTGTCCTAAAAGAGTTTTCAACAACTTTGTTTGTTGGGGTTAATGGCATGTCTTTTAATAAATCATGAGCAAAGGATGCAGACATGATGTTAACACCCACAACTAGATTATAAAGAGCATCAAAAGGAGCCTTTGTTAATTTGCTAATGAATGGAGATAGAAGGTGAATATAGATGAATCACATCAGAGGAAAGCTCTGATTCTTCTAACCATTCATTGCTTATAATAGACACTAGCTCTTTCAGTAGTCTTCTTAAGGAAAGCTTCCTCAGAAGGGTCTATGATTTCTTCATTAGATGATGATTTCCTAGGCTTCTGGGACCTCCTCATCGTATGGTGGCTTGAGGTATTTTCGTATTCATCAAAAAGTTCATCCTCGAATTAAAGCATGAAATCCTAAATTGGGGTTTCCTCCTTTTCTCGGTGGTTTGGGATTTAGGGACAGCTGACGTTGGTGATGTGCTAGGCAAAATTTCTAGTTCAGCTATCTAGGATTCCTCCTCTAGTGGCTTCTTTTCTACTTCTTTAGGGGTGTTCTCTAGAATTTTAGTGAGAATGCTTCTCCCTGAATTGGCAGGAAACATGAAGGAACGAGCCTCTTGAGGCCATATTGAGACACTTCGAGGTTTCCCAATCAAGACCCATATAAAAGTGTTGAAGAATAATGGGGTCTTGAATGGCAAGGTCAGGGCTAGTAGTAATGAGAGCATTAAAATAGTCCCATGCCAGTGCCTAGAGATTCTTTTTCTTCTTATTGAAAAGATAGAACCTCTTAACGATGGCTGACTACTCTAGAGATTAGGAACGAAATGCAAGCAAAAGCTAGAACACAAGGCTTCCCAATCTCCTTGTCTACTCCCTATGGTGAGCCTATACCAACATTTGGCTCTTCCCTTCAAAGAAAAAGGAAAAAGCTTCCATTGTAAGGTTTCGTCTGACATGACTGCTATGTGTAGGCATGTACAAGTCTGCTCAAACTCATTTAGGTGGGAATAAGGATTTTCATCATCTTCGCCCTGAAAAGGATTGATCCCAGACCATGTTGATCAAACATGGGCACAGCTCATAGCTAGGTGTTAGGATAGGCTTTGAGGATTCTAGTGGCTCTAGGCATGCACTCATAGGTGTAGCATATTGGTAGATAGGGGTGGATGCTAGATCCATGGTAAAAGGAAAAGAATAAAAGATAAAAGATAAAAGAATAATGATACAAGGTTAAGCTAGGTTCGAAGTTAACTCAGCAACTGTTTCCCCGGCAATGGTGCTAGAAATGCTTGTTGGTATAAATTAATGCACACAAAATAATCCACAAGCCCACCGATATTATACCGAATGTAGCAGTTCACCGGAAGTATCCTAGTTTTATATCGAACTCAAGGAAACGTGTGTGAGAATAACAAAATCTAACTTAACCCAACTTCAAAATCAAGGCTAGATAATAGGAGTATAAAGAAGATCACAAAGGTCCTCTAGTTCTAACTTTGGTAAGCTTTGTCTTCGCTTGTTGAATTCTGAGGAAATTACTAAAGAAAACACAGTCAGAGTATGTTTCCTATAGCAACAAGGTCCTACTCGGCCTATAAACATGAGGTGGACTACAAAGGATTCAACAAGGCTATAACAGTCACCCTCGCAAGCTACCACCGATCTAGAAAGTAGGGTACATCTACAAGTAACTGAGTTTAAGCACCATGCTTACACTATGAATACTACTTTAACCAAGGAGCTACAAGGATTAAAGTACTCAAAAGAGTGTTGCAAACCTGAAGAATAATATGCACAAGATGCTTACTTGTATTAGAAGTTGATTACAAGAGAATCTTAGAAACAAGCTGAAGAAGAACTTGATTCTGCCAGAGCACAAGTCATAGAGAGAGCAACGATAGGCCAGGACTCCTCCAAAACTCTTCCCTCACATTCTATCTCTCTACCTCTAATACAAGACTAGATCCTAATGAGGACTAATCTTCTCTTGATTACTAGCTCTGATCATAGTGGACATATGAAGTAGGGTTTCTGACCCTTAAGCTCTCAAGATCAAATGCCTCATTGTCCTTGGAGGGGGGTATAGGCAGGTATATATAGGGCCCTTGAAGCATCCTAGACCCTTGAATCAAATAGACTTAAAAGGACAACATAGATGTGATCCTAGAGGCGGTGGAGAACCAACGTAGCAACAGAAGGCTGACATGAGGGGCCCATAGGCCGGCCGGCCTAATAGTGGGGCCAGGCTAGCCCCACATGGCAGTTACACGATGCCTGCATCAGTGAGTACCTCCTAGAGTCTTCTAGTGTCTTCCCACATAGGTATCGTCGTGGATAAGTGTGATTTCCTTTGACAAATAGGTCCTCCTTGGTGGTTTTCTGATTAAATCCTGCTGAAAACATAGATTCACCAAAACTCATGGAAATTATCAGTTTAAACCCCTAAGTCTATGTTGGTGATCCATTTTAGTCATTTATGCAAGGTATATTGATGGTTTGTGATGAATGTTAACTACCATCAACAAACTCCCACACACTTAGGCTTTTACTTCATCCTCTATAAAAGGATGGATTACTTTAGACATAACCTAGGACAAGAGATCAACATAAAACCTATCGGGTCCATTAACCTGGGGTCCCTCGAGGACCGGCTTTTGCACCAAGGCTCGACCCAAAAGTCTAAAAACAATAGGGCAAGGGGGCGGTCCAGCAACCAACCGGAAGGCTAGGCCCAAGAAGAGCAACACCCGCTTGTCGGCTACTTCGGCCCACCTATCCGACTGGATCGCTCGATTTGGGCTCCAGCCGGCCTTCGATCGGAAGGCCTACCCCTAGCCCTACTTCCGACTCTGACCCCGCAATCGAGGCTCGTGGGAACCCTGCTCACCGCTCTTCTTCGACCGGCGCACTCGGAGCCGACTAGAGCCATCCGACCGGGGGTGCCCTGTTTGGTAGGAACCAGAAGATGTGCGGAGAAAGGCAAGGCAAGGCTCACAAGTCAAAACCACTGTACTAGGGACCGTACCCTACAGGAAACAGTACTCTATAGCCACCATGACACAAACAGTATTGTAGGCGCCGACATCTTCCCCTAAAGTATTGTAGGGGCCGCTAAAACTCCCATACGGTAAGCCCCCCGCGTGTCTCTGGACATCGATCATGGTATGGGCACTAGGATTTGCCGTACCGAGTGAACATAGCGCGATTCCTCACATGCCCCTAGGCATCAAATAGTATTTGCAGGTATCGGCATCCATCCTTCCTGAAGAAGATAGCACGACCTCCCATGCGCATCTGACATTCTACAGCGACATCAATAGTGTTGGGGGCACCTACCATTATCCAATCCTCATCAGCATGGGCAGCAAGGCTTAAAAACATCCATACCCTCTTCCCTCTCACCTGTAGAGCCATGCCCCTTCATCTATAAAAGGGGATGCACCCCCTCCAACAAGGGAACCTGATTCAAGGAGGCCAGAGTTCCTTAGATCGACATCGACACCTCACAACCGTAGAACCACCAAGTTCTGACCGCAAGCAGACGCTCGAACACCTAGCTCATAGCGAAGTTCCTGTCACTCTCGGCCCTTTCGGTCGGACCCAACCAGGACCTCTTGTACACCCCATCTTTCTCCCTCTCGTTTGTAACCCCACTTCAAACTTCGAGCACCTGGGCTCAGGAATAAAGTCACCTAACCGACCCTGACTGGACATAGGGCACATTGCTCGAACCAGTATAAATCCTGTGTCATTGAGTGCTAGGCCACCTCCGATCACAACGTACAGAAACACTACAAATATTCACTAGTTGGTCACTTTCTGCACCGACAGTTGGCACCGTCCGTAGGGAAGACACTGTACGTTCAACACTTTTTGGTCATCGGATGGCCCACTTTTCCACCACCCTCATCTCGGCAGACTCGGGCGATACGATTCGCTTTGGCTCATTGGAGTTCCCCACACTCTCACTCGTCAAGATGCGGGTTCCACCCGTCTTCGCGCCATCCTAGGCCTTCCTCTTCGAAAGCCTGAACTTCGTCGCCGACCGACTCGACGTACTCCACCTCCGCGAGGAGGCTCACGACCCGGCACCTATCGGAGGGATGTCCTCCATTGACTCCGAGATGCATGATTTCGATGGCCCGGCATCTACGCTTCATTTCGACCAAACTCTCTACTTAAACCCTGCTGTGAGTAATATACACGTTGTTATGTACTCACTATTCTCTATTTTCCGCCAATTACCCGGCGGAACCCCGTT
This sequence comes from Miscanthus floridulus, assembly GCF_019320115.1. Taxonomy (NCBI): domain Eukaryota; kingdom Viridiplantae; phylum Streptophyta; class Magnoliopsida; order Poales; family Poaceae; genus Miscanthus; species Miscanthus floridulus. The sequence goes on from NC_089593.1 coordinate 46,496,580, forward strand.
GTCCCTAACGCAACCACCATACGGCAAGTTCCCCTATGGCCTCGCATCTTCCGCGGACGCATACGTCCGGGGGCTCCAAAGGATGCTCGTGCTGCCCCCTCTCGCATCCAAATTCATGGGATTGGCAAGCTATGCTCCCACCTATTTCTTTGACCTCATGGATGACGATGGCGAGAGTGATGGCTCCAGCATCGGCGACATGGCACCTAGCCATCGTCCGTCCTAGGAGTGCGCCATGGTGGACCCTCCAAGACACCCATCAACGGAAGCGGAGTTCTCACAAACTCACGCCCCTCTGGACCCTCATGCGGAGACCCCCGAGCTCACACCTGAGCATGGGGAGGAGCTGCAACAGCGATGGCTGCATCAGCCACCGACTGCACTAGCATGCTCGGCGCACCATGCTGCGCCCCGTGTGCATAGACTAGCGAACGGCGCTCAGGGTCGTGTCTGTCAGCCCTAGCGCAACATCTCGGTTCAGGGGACTAATCCCCCGTAGTTCACTTGGGCCAGTCAAAACGTTGCCGCGGCGGCAATGCTTCTGCGTGACCTGTCCGAGCCAAATGACCCTCACAAATGGGCAATCCACCAGAACCTCTAGGCACTACTAGAGACCACCATCATTCAATAGGCAGAGTACTCTGTATCGCAACGCTAACTTGCATGACCTCGCTCCCCATCCTAGGGAATAGGGACACAATAGATGGGGCACTACACCCTATCACCGCAACAACCACAGAGTGCGGCACAGGAAGCCGCAATTTCACCTCACCTCGACTTGACGACCTGCCCCATGCCGACCTGCCTATCTACGTGCGGCTTTGGCCGAACCAAAACACATGCAGCATCGACCGGAGTCCCTAGCCCTAACTGCCTAGGACCACGGACCTTTGTCTAACACCTCTAGTAAGCGCTGTTCCCACCGCGCTTCAACGGAGGCCATAGCAAAGGTAAGGCCAAGTGCCTAGGATCAAGACTGAGGGCCCCTCCACATAGAGGGGAAAAAGAACAGAAAGGATCACCGCCAACCGGCTAACTTCGCGTCGGTCACCGTGGTCGATCACTGCAGGCACGCAGCCCCTAGCAAGACCCTCTAGGCCACTTCCGCAATCTCACTGGATAGCCCATGCACCAACCATGACTACCCCGTCAAACACCTCTATAAGGACTGCCTAGCTCCTCAAGCGCCTGCTGAGGTAAGCCAGCAGGCCAAAAGAATAAAAAGGCGAGGAAGCAGCAACTAAAGGAAGGGGCGTAGCGGGCAAGGATCCAGACGACTAAAGTGATCTAACCGGAAGCCTACCAACTGAAGGACAATGACGATGATGCTCTCTCCGAGGACCTTGGAATAGCTATGTCAGTTTCTTCTTTTCCTAAGTTTCAGTCTTACCTTTACTTAGTGAACGCTCCTATAAAAGCACCCCAACCCGAACACTTTTCGGCTCGGCATGCTCGGGGGCTCCACTAGGGGGCTCTACTACCCCTCTATTTTTGTTATTACCTTAAGTACTCTTTTACTTTCATATGGAGAAACTCCTTCCTACCCGAACAAAAGGGCAGTTCATTCCTTTAATTTACCTTACATAACTTTGCTTTAGAACATTCCGACTGATCGCACCCCGCCTTTTCCTATGGCTATGACCGACCGAGCCTCGTGGGCCACGCCCCGGGCTCGCAAAGTTGCAGCCTACGGAACAAACAGGCAGGCATGAGAGAGAAAGAAATTTAAAACAAAATTATGCTAAGGGAGAACTAAGGAATGAAATGGAACAAGCTTCCCCAAACAGAGCAACTCCATCACAAAAACAAAAACCGATTACAGTCATTAAAACACACACAAATGTTTTACATAGGGGTTCCCCCCCATGAACTTAAACTTCTTACATTTACTAACTACTTATATTTATCAAGGTATTAAACTAGCCCGGCGGCATCTGCTGACGGCGCGACCGACAAAGGCATAGGCTGCTCACTCCCTAGTAGCATGACGTTCGGCTCAATCGGGGCCGAGGCGATGTTCCACCCCAAACCAGGCTCCATGCTATCTACAGGCTTGGAGGCATCCTCCCCACGCATGCTTCGGGCCATGTCTTCATGGCGAACATCCATCACCCACTCGGTGGAGACTTGCTCTGACACTGATCGCGCGTGCGGTAGCAGGTTCTCCCCTGATTGACTAGGAGGTCCTCCATGCTCAGGCCTTTAGCATACCCGTCATAGATAGTGGTGAAGTCCAAATTCAGGTGGTACATGTCGCCACCTGAGGTCAACACCCCCGACGCCCCATAAAATAGTCCCGCTCCTGACTAAGGTCCTTGACCTGTGTCCTGGAACCTCCACCAGCTAGATAGCAGGCGCGCTAGTGCTTGGCATCGACTCGAAGATTTTCGAGATGACGAGCTGGGCAACGTTGCGGGATCTGGTCAAGGTCCCCCTCAAGAGCACGTCGCTCTTCATGGGACTTGGCTAGCTCCTCTATGTTTTGGCTGAGGGTCGCCTTGGTCGTCTCCAGGTCCTGCTCTAGCACCTTCACCTTTCCATCTAGCTCTGAAAGAAGGGCAACAAGCTCAGGAATAGGCTGAAGAGAGAAACCAATGCAACGAAAAAAGAAAGGGAACATACCAGCACGAGAGTTCTCATGGGCGGAGAACTCCTCCGCCTATCGAATTGCCTATGCGCATAGCCGGGTGTTCACCTCCTCTGTCTCCATCACCCGGCCTCAGAGCACAACCACCTCCTGGTCTGCCTCCGACCGGGCCCTCCACTCCACCTCCAGGGCCTTCCTTGCCGACTCTAAGGCAACCCGCTCCGACGCCAGAGCACTCCACTCTGGCTCAAGGGCCGCCAAGGCCTCTTGAAGCACCATATCGGTGCTCGCCAGGGATGCCCGCAACTCTGCCTCAGTCTCCGCCTGGCGGGCTTTCGTCACCTCGAGCCCTTGCTCGGTGGCAGTCGCCCGCTCCGCTTCACGCTATCCCTCTGCCCGCGCCGTGGCCGCCTCGGCCACCTAGTCCTAGGACTCGTGGTAAGAAGACTCTAGCTGATGCACGAGCTTAGCCATCCGGGCATGTTCCACCCTAGAGGAAGGAAGACTTGTGGGACGACATCTTCCTTATATCCTACAAAAAAACAAGCATGCTAAAGACAACCAACGAAAGATTCAAAGGTTGAGGACAAGTATCAGAAACTCACCTCCGTGGCGAGCTACAGGTCACCCTCAACCAACTGTCGAGCAAACTGAGCCTGTTTCTGGGCGCTTTCAAGCTTCGCGGACAGCTTGGTGAGCTTGGACACCGCGGCATGCCCCTACCCCCCAAAAATGTCCTAGAGCTGACGCTCCTAGGAATCCCGAAGGACGAACCTCACCTTCGATGGGTCCTCAGGGCAGGGCCACTCTAGGTCACCCTCCGACGAACCGCTAGAGGACCTAGCCTCCAACTGGGCCACCACTAGCTCCTGCGGTGACACCACCAGCTCCCGCGGCGACACCGCTAGCTCCCACGATGACACCACCAGCTCCCGCGGTGACACCGCTAGCTCCTACGGTGACACCAGTGGCATTGCCGCAAGGTCCACCTCGTCATTAGATAGGATCTCCACCACCTCATCCACATGGAACGCCGCTGGGTGTCCCAACTCCATTCCGGTCGCCCTTCCCTTCGGCGCCTTCGGCCCCGACGACAAGGACAAGCCATGCGGCCCTCCACCCGGTAAGATAGGGAGGTCGCCCTCCCTCATCTCTTCCACCATGACCGGCGGAGGAGGGGCCATGAGGGTTACCTCACACGCAACCCCTGCCATCGGCACTAGGATCGCCGCCAATACTGATGACGCCGCCACCACCTTATCAGCAGCCACCCTAGTGGGCTCCACCCTTAGGAGGGAACGCTTCAGGGTAGGCCTCCAAGTCTCCTACATGGGGGTTAGAGCGGTGCTCAACCCTGACATCCCCCGGCCACTGACAGAAAATATAGGTGAGTATCACTCCAAAAAAGACTCGGCCGGCAAAAAGTCAAAGAACAACAAATGGAAACATACCGGGAGGTGAGCGGCACGATCATGAAGGTAGGTCCCGATGACAACGGACCTATGGGATGAGGGACACTCCCAAACTATGACCCACACCCCCTTGCTTCAGGTGGGGGCAGAGTCATCCTGACCGGCTCCTGCCTGGCCTGCTGGTCACTACGACCACCAGCTCAGGACTCCTCGACTGGAGCAGTGGATGGAGCATCCTCTGACCATAGGTCACACATCGCTTTGGTGCTAGTCTGTTCCTCAGACCGCCCAGACTGCTCGACCGCACCCACGACAGGCAGGGCCTCCTCCGGCTGTGAGCTAGGCATTAGGACCGGTCCCATCAACACACAAGTGTCAGTCCGCTCCTTAGGCTACTCGGCTCACTCGGCCACGTCCGCCATAGGCGACAACGGAGCTAGCAACACCATCAAGGGGCATGGTGACCACGTTAGCTTCGTTGCCCGTTCACCAATGACATCTGCACTCGCAGTGTGCTTCCTAGACACCAGAACCTCCACATGCCACGCAGCCTCCTGCTCCCCACCGACGGACACCGCTGTAGGGTCACGACGCTTTGCCGAGGTCACGGCGACCTCCCGACTCTCCTCCTCATCAGAGAAGATCATGTCATCCAAATCTGTAGTATCATCCGACATGAGTTCTGACTTGACATCGCTCCTACGTTCCCCAGCCCTCACACGCCGAGCGACCTCCATCTTCTTCTCTTCCTTCCGTTGAACCTCCTTGGTTTTTTTCTTCTTCCGGGCGTCCACCGCCTCCTTCTAGGTAGCTTGCCGGCCCCTTCCCTCTGATCCCTTAGGAAGGTGTGGTCGGGACTTGTACCTTTCAAGCCCCTATGGAATGGATGCCCTAGGATCAAGAAATAGCAAAAGTAGAGGAAGAAACACGAACAAAATAAAGGATCATACCGGGTTAGACACAACCGAGGCACTAAACGGTATGGGTTTCCCTACAACCGTATCCCTGGGTCTTAGCTACAGCACCTAGCCAAGGCGACTCCAGACCTCGTCGTCTAATAGGTCCTTCGGCGACACACGGTCTGGGTCCGATCGGTCACCGTACATCCACATGGGCCGCTACCGCTCCGCTAACGGCGCAACCCAGCGGTGGAAGAGGGTATGGAACATCCGCACCCCATCAAGGCCAAGCCTTACGAGCTTCCATAGCTCCTCCTCGATGGCCTCCACCTTGTGCTTCTCCAAGCGAGCACAACCCCACGACCAACTTTTCTGCTTCACCGGCCTCCCACTGGTGAACGTCAGAAATGGCGCCTTCGTCAGATTCTAGATGTAAAACCACTCCCCATGCCAACCCCTATTGGAGTCACATGGGGAGTACGCGGGGTACACACCTCCCACGCTCGACTTCTTCTACAGAGTGAACCCTCCTATCGGTGCGGTCTCGGCCGAATTCCCCGCCGTCATAGCTCTCCCAGAGAAGAAGAGTCGGAAGAGATCCATGTGCGGCTCCATCCTGAGGAAAGCCTCGCAGACGGTCACGAAACCAGCAATGTGTAGCACCCCCATTGGATTGAGGTGCTATAGTTCTAGAACCCACTCATTGAGGAGCCTGTGCAGGAATTGGTGCGCGGGGTATCCTAATCCATGCTTGTGGAAGGTAAGGAAAGAAACCACCTTGTTGGGATGAGGTTGTGGGAACTCCTCCTTCCTAGGGACCCTCCAGTGCACCACCTCCTACGGTGGTAGAAACCCCTAGGTGACGAATGCCTCCAGCACCGACGCCCTCATGGTGGACGACCTCTAGTCCAACATTTCGGTGAGTTCCTCTCTTCTCCCTCGCTCTCTCCCCTTCCTAGAAACCTCTGTGGCTCTTAGGAATGCTCACAGCAAAAAGGAAGAGAGAAGGCGGCGGCAGATGAAGAATAGGCAAAAGAATAGAACAAAAACCCTCTCCCCTCTCCTACTTAAGGAAAAGGGAGTAGCAGTTATGGAAGGACGCACCGATCGGGGAAGCTAGAATGACAGGGCGAGAATTTCTTTCTTTCATTTAATGTAGATAGGATGTGCCCTTACCGACGAAATGTGCTTTGCCTGAAAGAATAGCTCCTAATCAGAAGGGACATGGCCTGGCCATGGCCCACCACTACCGCACAATCAACCACTACCACACAATGGGCACAAGAACCGAAGCGCCACCGCATGCGGGCGGCTCCCCACTTCCCTAGGCCAGACCAAAAGGAACTCGAGTGACAGGTAAGGATAGACACCGGATGGTAGGTAAGGAAGGAAAGGGGTGGCCCATGTAGGCCACACCGACTCTGTCATAGACGACGAGCATGGGTCCTGGTCGGACATTTCCGACAGAAGCTCTCTGAACCTGGTCACTCAGGTCATCAAGGTTCCGGTCGGACATTCTCGACTGAAGCTTTCCAAAACCCCATCACTCAGCCCATCAAGGTCCTAGTCAGACTTTCCTACTGAGGCTCTCTGAGCCCGGTCACTCCAATCATCAAGGTAAATACTATCAAACCCCCTCTATTTCATTACAATCATTTCATACATCCATACGTGCATTTCATTCCATATGCCCGTGCCTCCCGGATGATTCGGGCCCTAAATCGCCCAGGGGCTCAGGAACTAAGCATCGCGCGTGCAGCAAAATGCACCAGAATGCTCCATGTTGCACCACAAAGCAGCGCTTGCCTCATTCGACATGAGCAAACAATAGAGCCAGGGGAGAAAACCATAGATGAGCACAGTGCAACCTTCACCTGGTCTGGCAAATTGGGTCATCTCAACCTTCTCATTTGATCCTGAACCTCTCGCCAAGCCCATAGAATCTCCATTGAGGGGAGGCCATTAGGCCACCTGGGTCGGTCTCTAGAACAACTTAGGCATCTGTCGGGTTGTAGGTAAAGGAGTAGTGGAATGCCACAAGAGGGCTATACCAACCCCATCACAAACGATGGACCCGGATTCCACTCAATCACACCCATTAGTGAGCTCACCGAGCTAGTCTTCGAGCCCAAGCGATCAGGACAAGCAATGAAACTCAGCCCCTCCAGTTGTGAGGAACCAGATGGGGTAGCGCAAAACAACTCACATCGACCCCCACAAAGGCCCAACAAGGCTTGGGGCTCAAATGCCAAAAACCTTGGGACCGCGACTCCAAACTTGCATCGATAGGATCTATGACATCTGGCTATGGCTTGGGACCATAACTCCGAACTCACATAACAACTTCACTTCCGACTATGCTACAAAAAAAATCCGGGGACCCCAACTCCAAACTCACGTAACAACTTCACTTTCGATTGCGCTACAAAAAAAATCTAGGGACCGCGACTCCGAACTCGCGTAACAGCTTCACTTCCGACAAAAACCATGGGACCCGCGATCCCAAACTCATGTCAACAGGATCTACGACATCTAGCTACAGCCTTGGACCACGACCCTGAACTCGCATAACGGCTTCACTTCCAACTGCACTCCAAGAAACCCTGGCCAGGGACCACAACTCTGAACTTGTGAAAAAACTAACTACCTCGGCTGCCTAGGCCGCACCAACATCAGGACCCATGGGCTCTGTCTCATCCATCTCTAGAACCAACCATTTCAAAACCATGGCACGCCCGATCCATGGCACACATCGACACCAGGATCAGTAAGTTCTGTTTCAATCCAATCTTCGCGCCTAAAAATGCCTCGACTACACAACATCACCATGGTTGACAAAATTCCATCTCAGACTAAAAACACGCACACATGCCTGCTAAAAACAAAACCCCCAAGACGGTTCCACCCAAACTACCCGGGGGCTCGAGGGCTACACCCGCGGGTGCGCTCGCGCGCACCCATCGACAAAACAAAAATCCCCCGGACGATTCTACCCAAATCGCCCAGGGGCTAAGGGGCTCCTATCGGGTCCATTAACCCGGGGTCCCTCGGGGACCAGCTTCTATGCTAAGGCTTGGCCCAAAAGTCTAAAACCAATAGGGCAAGGGGGCGGTCCAACAACTAACCAGAAGGCCAGGCCCAAGAAGAGCAACGCTCGCTCGCCGGCTACTTTGGTCCACCTATCCGACCGGATCGCTTGATTCGGGCTCTAGCCGGCCTCTAATCGGAAGGCCGGCCCCTAGCCCGACTTTTGACTCCAACCCCGTGACTGGGGTTCATGGGAACCATGCTCACCGCTCTTTCTCTGACCAGCGCACTCGGAGCTGACTGGAGCCATCCAACCGAGGGCGCCCTGTTTGGTAGGAACCAGAAGATGTGCGAAGAAAGGCAAGGCAAGGCTCATAAGTCAAAAAGGCACACAAGTCAAAACCACTATACCAGGGACCATACCCTACATGAAACAATACTCTGTAGCCACCATGACACAAATAGTATTGTAGGCACCAACATCTCCCCCTACAGTATTATAGGGGCCACTAAAACTCCCATACGGTAAGCCCTTCGCATGTCTCTAGACATTGATCGCGGTATGGGCACCAAGATTTGCCGTACCGGGTGAACATAGCGTGACTCCTCACATGCCCCTAGGCATCAAATAGTATTTGCAGGTACCAGTGTCCATCCTACCCAAAGAAGATAGCACGACCTCCCGTGTGCATCTAACATTCTATAGGGACATCAACAGTGTTGGGGGCGCCTACCATTATCCAATCCTCATCAGCATGGGCAGCAAGGCTTAAAAACATCTATACCCTCTCCCTCTCACCTGTAGAGCCATCCCCTTCATCTATAAAAGGGGATGCGCTCCCTCCAACAAGGGAACCGATTCAAGGAGGCCAGAGTTCCTTAGATCGACATCGACACCTCACAACCGCAGAACCACCAAGTTCTAACCGCAAGCACATGCTCGAACACCTAGCTCATAGCGAAGTTCCTATCACTCTCGACCCTTCCGATCGAAGCCGACCAGACCTCTTGTACACCCCATCTTTCTCCCTCTCATTTGTAACCCCACTACAAACATTGAGCACCTAGGCTCAGGAATAAAGTCACCAACCGACCCTGACTGGACGTAGGGCACGTTGCCCGAACCAGTATAAATCCTATGTCATTGAGTGCTAGGCCACCTTTGATCACAACATACAGCAAAACTACAAATATTCACTAGTTGGTCACTTTCTGCACCGACAAAACCATTCCTAGTCATACATGCTCTATAGGACTCAAAGTGTCTACCATGAAACTTTGGGACAGTTGAAGAATGGAATAGCTTGAAACAGATCACCATCTTCCTTCAGTCAAGTCAATTGGAGAAACATTTTAAGGTTTTTGAAAACAAAACATAGTTTACCTTCTCCTTTTGTAGTACTCTCAAATCACTCAATATATGTAGTATTTTTTGGATCCTCATCAAGGCATTGATGACTTTGCCTTCTTTTTGCCTACTTCTAAAAAGCTTATGTGGAGCTGAGGTAGGGATGAATATGAGAGCATACTTGCATTGCATATATTGTAAAGTCAAAACAAGGATCCGAGGAGAAAAAATGTCATACTCTTAGATCAAGATGTGCATCTGTGTGGATATGTATATTGTGGCTAACCTAATTCTACTATGCTCCATTGAAACATGTCTCTCTTGTTTGAAACTTGGAAAACTTTTGCAAGAAAACATGAGCTATCTTATTCATCTATCTTTCTTTCTCTTCCTTTTTTAGGCAGCCATCTGAGTACCCATTGTTTTAAATATCTTAGACACTTTTCCATTTTTTCAATACGTTCTCTTTCTTTTATGAATATCTTTTGCATAGCCCGTGCCTCTCCTTCTGCAATTCAATTTTTCAAGAGGGATAACAACAATAACTTGGAGCATTTACCCTAACAAACATATTTTTGTGTCTATTCCCAGTATAGGAGTAAACCATTTTTTGGGTGGATGAAAAACATGTTGTTGCATACCCCCAATGTAGGTACCATCATGGATAAGCATGATTTCCTTTGATGAATATGTCCTCGGTGGTTTTCTGATTAAATCCATGCTAAAACTATAGATTCACCAAAACTCATAGAAATTGTCAGTTTAAACCCTAAGTCTATAATGGTAATTCATTTTAGTCATTATGCAAGGTATATTGATGGTTTCTGATGAATTTTAACTACAGTCAATAGTCACATGGATTGCTAACGTCACACTAGGAGTAGCCCCTACTCCACCTCAAGCTATAAATAGGACCCCTCTCCCTCATTTGTAAAGGCACCATCTCATTCCATCTCACTCCAAGTGAAAGTAGTAGTTATGCTCTGTAGTTCTACTACTTAGAAGTAGAAGATAGGAAGAGAGTGAGAGGAAGCTTGGGGAGGAGCCAGGGCTATCGACATCCTCTCCATTGGTGCCTTAGCAGATGAAGCTCTTCTTCGAGTGAAGTCTGGCATCTTCTCTTTGGTAACTTTGTTCTATTGCATTAATTAATTATTACTTTATATTATTGTTGTTTACATGTTTCACCGCTTGGTTAGAGTGCTATGATCTTTATCCACCATAGCTAGGATCGGAGTAGTAAGTTTATAGATTAAGCGTGGTGCTTAGGCTGACTTAGCTCTTAGCCCTTAAACAAAGTTTGTTCCACATAAGATAAGCTACAACTTTTATTAAGGTCCCATATCCATGCAAGCTCTCTAAGTAATTAGTCAAGTTAGGTCAAACAATCAACTTAATAAAGACATTTCTAGTGATACCTATACTTAGAAGCATGTTTGGACCAACTCGTGAATATAAACTTGGTTCCATTTTTCACCCTAAGTGTGTCTAAGGTGTTTTAGTGACCAAACAACAATCACTTGCATTAGCCAAGCATGATCACAAGCATACACATGTATAATTAAGCACCACATGTGATAACATAGAGTGTATGAAATGAAATTTCATATGCTAATGCTCATGAATGAATGGGTGATGCTTATGCTCATGCAAATACAAGTGCAAAGTGCAAGCTTAACACTAGGGTGTTACAGCCGGATCATCTAGGTCACGTGTCAAATAGGTAGGTGGCCACGTGGCACATTTGGGCTCCTATAGGGCTCGGTCATGAGCATGGCTCATCGTGGTCTATGCAGTGTGGGTCTATGGACCATAGAGAGGGTCCATGGTGGACAACAGTCCACCCTCTTTCCTTCTGCCTATGGCTCATGGTGGACTAGGTGCACTGAGCTAGTCTAGACAACATGACTGCTCCTTCTCCCTGTGTGCTGGTGCTCTCATCAATAGTGAGCTCACATGGCTACGCACCTCGGTGGTTCGACAGGGCTACAAAAGGGCTCTATGGCTTCATGGGTTCACGGTGAGCTCTCCGATGGGCTAAAGGTGCTACCTTAGTATTCCAATACCCGGTGTAGGCTTCATGCCAAGTGGCGGTGGTGTGAGGTCAATAGCAAGGTCCCTCAATGTGTTGGGGATACCGCACCAGGTTTCGTTAGCTTCTCCATGCGTTCGAGAACTCGACTAGGGCGCTAGGTGTGGCTATTGGGGCTTAGCCAGGGATAGTCATGGTGGTGGCTACTCAGCATGACAATGAGCCACGATGAGGTTGTTGTAAGCTTGATTGGGGCCAAAAGAGGTGCCTTTCCTTTGGTTAGAGTCACGGGTAGGCTAGAGAAGGCGGCGCTGGTGACCAATTTGCGCAGCGTAGTCCACTCCATGATGGCAAACACGACGGAGCTCCAGTGAGCTCTTGGCTCTAGGGGACCTAGGGGCAGGGTAGGTCCTAGGCTCTTCCATCTACATGGATATGCTTGTGGGGTGACAGTGGACACCATCAGCCCCTCCTCACGTCACAAGGCAGCCAGAAGTGATAGGAACACCGGCATCTTGGGGGCATGGTGACTCTAGCAGGGCAAAGATAACCAGTGGCTCTCAGGTTCTAATAGGTAATCCACCTAGGTGTCTAGGCTCATGAGGTGACGGTGATCTTCAAGGTGATGAGGATCGGCAAGAACACGGCGGCGGCATGGGAGGTGGCAGCTCCGGTGAGGCGAAATGAGGCTAGCGGCTCCTGGGAGTCCTCTCCTCCTACCTAGGGCGCATTGTGTCCCTCGATGAGGTGAAGCTCACCGTGGTGGTCTTTTTACCTCTACCAGCTCAAGGTGGCAGGAATGGGGTGGTGGCATGGTGGACTCTAGCCATGGCGACCCCAATAGGTGTGACGTGTAGGCTCTGGTGTACCCGAGCACTACTAGGTCAGCAAGGCTAGCTCTTGTGTGTGAAGTGCATTACAATGGTGAAAAAGACTAGCCTTTGGCCCTCCCTAAGGGGGAGAAATGTGGCGACACGGCCATGCCGTGTCCATGGCGAGCATGAGCTAGCGACATAGGAGCTCACCGTGGTGGCATGGTAGGTAGGATGGTGGTGAGGTGGCGAGTTGAGGCCATTGTGAGTCAGTGTTGTTGATTAGGGGTGTTGTTGATTAGGGGTGTCATCATCCACTCTGGTGACTCTGGTGGCTTGGTCCTCCTTCTTTCCCCTTCTCCCTCCTCCTCCCTTCTTCGGATGCGGGCTGTGGTAGGTGGGTAGCCATAGAGTGGCGGCAAGGCAATGGGAGAGCGCTAGGGCACTGAGGGTGCCTTCTTATAGGTAGCCATGATCACGGTGATGTGGTGAATGGTAGGGAGATAGGGTAGGCTATGTGTGGGGTGATCAAGGCCCCTAGGCTTGGGTTTGGAGCTCAGCGTGGGATCGCTAGTGGTTAGAGGCCCCCAATTTCGAATCCCCGATGGTCAAGGCGAGGACGGCATTGTCTAGGGTATGTAGGTGCGTGGCGATGTCATGCACATTGTGATGCCGGCTAGGGAAGGCAGGGCATATTGGGCTACGGACGTGGCATGCATCCGCGTGTTGGCACACAATGACCAGGGAGCGCGGACGGCTAGGGCGTACGGGGGACCATGAGATTCCTTGGCGCTGGTGCTCTGCTTTTGCAAAAGCAAAGGAAGGGCGAGGGGTTGGGGACGACAGGAGAGTCCCACCTATTAGCGGTTGTAGTGTAACACCCTAAAAATTGCCCCTTTGGAAATAGAGTTAAAATGATTTAAATTGGAATTTTTGTGCTCATGAAATATAGGAAATAAAATTTTTCATTAAATTAAAATACCTCATAAGGTAGCAACATGTTTGAGCATACATGCCATTGCATTTGATTTTATTGGTCGAGTGGTTGAAAAGTCAAAATAGTTAAAATGCTTTTGAAATGAAACTAAAAATGGCTTTGAAATAAAAGAAAAGAAGGAAAAGAAAATTAGAAAAATAAAAGTATTATTAAAATTGTAAAGTTTATCTTGGGAAGCCTAACAAAATTATTCAATTTTATTTGAATAGGAAAGTATATTTGAAACTATACATGAATTTGATTTGAATTGGTCTTGGATTTAAAAACTAGAAAAAGAAAATAATTTGATTTGGAACATCTTCCTTCCCACCTTTTTCAGCCTAGCCTAGGATTTGGCCGGCCCTTTTCCTTCCTCCTCTTCCCGGACTGGCCTGCTGGCCAGCCCAGCAGCCTTCTTCCCTTCCTCCCCTTCCTTCCTTCCTCCCGTGCGTGGCCCATCCCACATTAGCCTGCTCCATGCGGCCTGCTCTTGGCCGCTTGGCCTTCACCACGCACTGCTCGGCCTGCCACCGCACCGCCCATATCCGCACGCACCCGCGTGGCCCAGCTAGCGCCCTGGCCCGCTTGATCAGATGCCGCACGTGCCCGTCCGCTCTCCCTCACTACCCGTAGGTCCTGCCCATCAGCCGGCCCTGCACCCTTCTTCTTCCCCTTCCTTGTTTCCCCTGCCTCCCTTTCCTTTCTTGCTCCCATCAATGGCGCTACCATGCGTGGCAAGCCACCGCGCCGTTGCTCCTACATGGAAAGCGACTAGAATCGCCGCACCCCGCTCACCTTCCATCTACCGTAGCCCCGCCCGCCTATAAGACCCGAGCCGAGCCCTCCCCTCTGCCCCTTCTCCGTTCACCGCTCGAGCTCACCACCGCCGCCCCGTAGCCCGCTGCTCTAGTGCCCAATCCACATCGCTAACGCGCTAGTGATCTCCGTCATGTTCCTCCGTGCCCATAGGTACCGCCATCTCTTGGTTTTGGCCTTGATTTGCCCATATTTCCACTCACCCACACCTCCCTCTCTCTCCAACAGTCGCCGCCGTCGTTGACCCACCCCCTCGAGGCCTCCCCGGATGCCACAACCACCTCCATACACATCGTGGTGAGCTCCTCCACCTACCCATGCTCTTCATTCATCGATTCATGCACTGGAATGCCATATCGGTGAGAACCAGTTAAGCCGACCATGGTGCCACCACTGGATCGCTGTTCCGACGCATTCCCTGCCCTCGATAACACATTCGATAAGTTCACGGGGTCCTGCTCTTCGCGCTAGTGGGTTCGGTTTCGATTGGGATGAATGAAATCGCAGTACCGGTGTCCGCCGCCGAGGTTGGCTCGCCACCGGCCATGGCACCCTTGCTGGAGGTGTTGTGCAGATGGCAGGGGTTCTCCCGTGCGCCTCTCACCGTCGGATCTAGCATGGATGGCCAAGATTACATCCACCAGTTGGTTAAGTACTCGGCCCACCACGGACTCATGGACATGGTCCACGATGATGCGTCAACACGCGCCCACACCTGCGTGGTGCACCACACTAGTCCTCGCCCGCCACGTGGCTGCCCAGTCAGCAATCGAGTCAACCTTTGGTCAGACATGCCCGTTTTTGCAGAATAACCCCCTGTTTTCGGTGAATCAACCCGCAATCCAAATCAGTTCAAAAGGATTTCTTTTAGGTCCTATTTTCTTCTATTTTAGACCCTGTATTTTCTAGAATTAGTACCTGCAGTCCTATAGCTGTGTAATTTCAGATTTCAATTGTTTTAATTCAAAAATGAGTTTGACTTATTTATAGAAATGCCACTAAACCTTATTTCATGCGTAACTTTGGCGTTTTAAGTCCAATTTGACCCATTCGAATTGTGTCAGGATCATATTTACGTTTTCTACATGTTTATACAACTGTTAGGCATGTTTTCAGTATCTAAAATTCATGGGTAGATTTAATCTATTATTTAATTAAAGAAAAACTTGTTTAAATCATAACTTATTCATTTTAACTCCAAAATAGTCCATTCAAGTTGCGTTTGTTTCATAACGACGTGACCTACGCATTAGTAGCAATAATTTATATGTCAAAATATCTAGGATTTCATGGTTTAAATCACAACTTGAATAATAAATATGTCACTAGATTTATAAATAAAATGTGATAAATTCCACTTTGACTTTTAAAACCAAATATAAGTTGACTTATTTCAACTTAAGTATTTCCTCTAAAATATCTTATACATGTTTTATATAATTATTAAAATAAATGAAGTCTGTGGTTTTATTTTTAAAGTAAAATCTCTCGGTAGTAGTATCGTTTCAACCGTAGCTCCGATTAGAGTGCTTCTCACGACTGTGTGTACGTAGCGATTGCGTAGAATCGTATTTCAATCTCTTTTACTTATTTTTCTATGATTGGTGTACTATTCTGATATAAATGCAATTGTATGCTTTGCATGTATGTATATGGATGTTTGTGTGGTGTTCTACGAATTACGTCCAGTCAGTGAGATACACGTGGTGATCCAAAAGAAGAAGGACATGAAGATTAAAGCTTACCGAAGGATCGGTGTGTAAGGCAAGTATAGCATGGGACCATCCTTGTTACCTATTCACATTTAATCACTTAATTCATATTGCATGTGTCTACCTTGATGCCAAAAGGATATCCTAGATATTTGATATCTTGTACCTTGAAACCTTTGGGACATTGCATTGGGTAGTTTTTGCTAGTGCTTAATCAAAACCATGATCTTGTAACTTGATTAATGGTATATGCAATAAATATTAAAACATGACTTTTTAGCAATATGGAAACAGGGGGCTGGAGTATTTAGCTACTTTCTAAATGCTTCAGATTCCTCTCCCTAAGGACTTATCTGTAAGTGATCATCCAGGACTTACAGTACAGCTGTGACGGCTATATGGCTCTGGCTTTAGCTCCGTATGAGGACCTTTTCTAGCATGTTAGTGGTTACCTTTATGGCACATGAGGGTATGTTTTCCTTTTCTGCTAGGTTGTGTGTATCGTGCTATGATGCCCACGCGTGCCACTCCAAGAGATGGGCCACATACGCCTAGTGGCCCTAACTTGTTAGACGAACCTTTGAAAGGCTTCATAGTGAACCTTGCCAACCTTCCTTGGTAGTGGGTCAAGAGGTTGATCACCTCGGGCAAAAGGGTAAATCACAACTCATAGTGAAAGTGTACAAACTCTACAGAGTATAAAACTGTTATAACAGCCGTGCTCATGGTCACGAGCGGCCTTGGACCCTTATGGAATAGAGATGATCACTAATGGATAATTGTACTAATGATCAATTGTTTATGCTATTCATTAATCATGTTTACCTGATCATGTGTTTATGGGAATGATAAATTCTTTGCCACTCAATTACTTAAAAAGATGATCTATTAAAGCTAATCGAAGTAAACTAGTGTCAGCTCTTTTGAGCCTCATGAACCCCATGATATAATTGTTAAGTATGACATGTACTTACGCTTGCTTTACTTTTCTATACATTGGATAAAAATACCGGATGGGTACCAGATTGCTTGTTTGGAGGAGTTAGGCTTGTGGTCAACCAGTCAGACATCCCTGTGGATTTGGAGTCTTCGCCTGAAGATCGGAGTCAACTTTCCACTGTCTATACTCTAAGGTTATTTTCCTTTTACTTATACTGTTATGTAATAAGTATTGTCTCTTGATATTACCTTTATTTGTGGCTATATGTGAGATTTGACTTTCTAGGCTCACATATAGTGTGTATCTGGTTTTGCCTTTAAAACCTAGGTGCTACAAAGTGGTATGAGAGCAATACTGACTGTAGGACACAAGCCTAGATAGAACTAGACATTTTAGCATGCTTTTATCTTGCTTAGTTCTTGTTTTCTCTCCAACCTTGTTATTTGCTAAAATTTATGCTCACTTCAGCCTGTGTCTGTTATGAAAACTTTGTCTCTATTCTTAATCCTCTTTGTTCGTTTATATAGATGGGTCGTAATGAGGAGACCACCTAGCATTAGAGATTAGGAGGACCAAGCTACGTTGTCCTTGACTGCATTTGACAAGAAGCTTGTAGCTATGCAACAATAAGCACCAGAATGTATGACTCAACCTAGGAGTTTTCAACAGTGCTTGCCACAAGGTCAAACCAACATACCAAAGGGACTAGTGAAGAGACAAGTAGCAGAAGCTTGGAAGAATATGAAGTCCAACAAAGATGTTGGAAGGACGGCACATGAATGCCAGGATCAACCATAGCCGAAGCAAGAACAGAAGGTCTAGAAGAAATAGGAGCAAGGAAGTAAAGCAAAGAGAAACTACATCCAAGGAAGATTGAATAATGTGGATATGACAACCACTCATGGAGCTAAGGAGGTTGTGTATGGTATCATTCTAGTAAACTCAGCTTCCGCCATAGTGCTATTTGATCCTAGCGCGTCACATTCATTTATCTCTAGTGCATATGAAAAAGATCATAAGATAACTATGCTTCCAATGAGGAAACCAATGATGGTTAAGTCCCTAAGAGGAGAAATGAAGGCAAACCGCAAATGCTCAAGAATTAGTCTTAACATAAAGGGGGTAAAATTTGAAGCAAACCTTATTGTATTAGAGTTAGTGGACATTGATGTCATTCTTGGAATGGGATGGATATCAGCATGTAAAGGAGTGATCAAGTATGCCCAGCGTTCGGTGCTTCTAACAACACCGTTAGGAGAAAGAATTGAGTATGAACATATTCAGCCTGTACCTGAGGACAATGTGGATAAGAAGAGAAAGGAGGTCTCACCAGAGTTAGAATCAGGAAGCAATCAACATTCGAGTTCTATTACATCATCACATTCAGCTCCAATCCCTGGTCAGATAAACTCAGACTCTAAAGAATTAGAAGTTTCTCAAGCTAAGGTTACTCCACTCTTTCCACATGAGGTATGCATAGATGGGTGGACAATCACCTACATGGAGTTTCAACCCCGAAAGATCAAGTGAGCTAAAAAGCGGTCTAGTCAAACAAAGATGAGCTTATAGAGTCAGCAAGCTGACAATACTCTAAGCAACAATTCTATGGAGTATGACATCACAAAAGATCTAGCTAAGAGAAAGTGTTATCATTGCCAACAGGAAGGACATTATGTTAAATCTTGCCCATAGAAGAATCAACAATTACAAAAAGGAAGTAGCCAGAGTCAGATCACTACTGGACTATTACTAGAAAGTGTCAGTGATAACCAACCTAAAAGAAGCATTTGGTGAAATTGATGAATGAAGAAGTTATGCTAGACTATCCAAGATCCTTAGTTAAGGATAGGAGTTGTGCCCCTTATGTAATAAAAATGATAGTATCGCAAGTTGAGTCAATGAATGAGTTGTGCATTTTTAAGTTCTTTGTTGATTTGTCATTATGTTTATGCTTGTTTTGAATCTTTGTAATGATTGCAATGAACTTGTTGGGTGTTCCCGCAATTTCATTTAGTTCATAGGTTTAAGGTATAAGGATTAATGAAATAAATAGTTGGGTTACGGTTTTCTTCTGTTTTTCCTATCCCGTCTTTGGAGCAGCCTGTCTTTATCGGTTCATATCTCTAATTTTGGACGATCAAAAGTCATAAGGAATTTCTAGACAATAGTAGACTTCAATCACAAGACAATGCAAGCCATACTTAGGTATCCCCTACTTTACCTTATCTTAAGGGGGGTAGCCAAGTTGAAGAATTTGCAAAATGAAGTGTCCTACATTCTAGTTTACGCAGCGGAAGCGTGGTGGTACCCAAAGATTCAAGAGGAAGCTCTGTTGGATGGTGAACATATGAGGAAAAGAAAATTATGGCCTAGTGATTAGGGATACCTAAGAGTTGTTCAAGGTACCTGTCAAAATTTTGGAATTAGTTAGGCAAATTGCTTGGATTAAGGGCAATAGGTATGTAAAGTAAAGTGGATCTTTATCAAGATGATGGAACTGCACGAGGAAGTAAAGAAGAATACAAGGACGGAGTAATCCTATCTCCTAGTTGACGTCTTCCGAATCTCGAGGACGAGATTCATCTTAAGGGGGGTAGAATTGTAACCCCCTAAAAATTGCCCCTTTTGAAATAGAGTTAAAATGATTTAAATTGGAATTTTTGTGCTCATGAAATATAGGAAATAAAATTTTTCATTAAATTAAAATACCTCATAAGGTAGCAACATGTTTGAGCATACATGCCATTGCATTTGATTTTATAGGTTGAGTGGTTGAAAAGTAAAAATAGTTAAAATGCTTTTGAAATGAAACTAAAAATGGCTTTGAAATAAAAGAAAAGAAGGAAAATAAAATTAGAAAAATAAAAGTATTATTAAAATTGTAAAGTTTATCTTGGGAAGCCTAACAAAATTGTTCAATTTTATTTGAATATGAAAGTATATTTGAAACTATACTTGAATTTGATTTGAATTGGTCTTGGATTTAAAAACTAGAAAAAGAAAAGAATTTGATTTGGAAAATCTTCCTTCCCACCTTTTTCAGCCTAGCCCAGGATTTGGCTGGCCCTTTTCCTTCCTCTTCTTGGCCTGGCCTGCTGGCTAGCCTAGCAGCCTTCTTCCCTTCCTCCCCTTCCTTCCTTCCTCCCACGCACGGCCCATCCCGCATTGGCCTGCTCCATGTGGCCTCTTCTCGGCCGCTTGGCCTTCACCGCACGCTGCTTGGCCTGCTTCCGCATCGCCCGTATCCGCACGTGCCCGCGCGGCCCAGCTGGCACCCCAGCCCACTCGGTCAGACGCCGCACGTGCCCATCCGCTCTCCCTCACTGCCGATGGGTCCCACCCGTTAGCTAGACCTGCACCCTTCTTCTTCCCCTTCCTTCTTTCCCCTGCCTCCCTTTCCTTTCTTGCTCCCGTCAATGGCGCTGCCATGGGCGACAAGCCATCGCGCCGTTGCTCCTACATGGAAAGTGACCAGAATCGCCACGCCCCACTCACCTTCCATCTACCGCAGCCCTGCCCACCTATATGACCCAAGCCGAGCCCTCCCCTTTGCCCCTTCTCCGTTCGCTGCTCAAGCTCACCACCGCCGCCTCATAGCCCGCTGCTCCAGTGCCCAATCCACGTCGCTGACGTGCCAGTGATCTCTGTTGTGTTCCTCCGCACCCGTAGGTACCGCCATCTCTCGGTTTTGGCTTTGATTTGCCTGGATTTCCACTCACCCGCACCTCCCACTCTCTCCAGTTGTCACCGCCATCGTCAACCCACCCCCTCGAGGCCTCCTCGAATGCCGCAACTACCTCCATACACATCGTGGTGAGCTCCTCCACCTACCCATGCTCTTCATTCATTGATTCACGCACTAGAACGCCATATCGGCAAGAACCAGTTAAGCTGGCCATGGCGCCACCACGGGGTCGCCGTTCCGACGCGTTCCCCACCCTCGATTGGGATGAACGAAATTGCGGGGTCCGGCGCATTCAATAAGTTCGCGGGGTCCGGCGCTTCGTGCTAGTGGGTTCAGTTTCGATTGGGATGAACAAAATCATAGTATCAGTGTCCACCATCGAGCTTGGCTCGCCGCCGGCCATGGCGCTGTAACACCTTGGGTGTTAGCCTTGCATAACTTGACTTGCATAACATGAGCATGATCATCACGCATTCATAAACAAGCATTTACAATTGAAACTTTTGATTGAAACATCTGCAACCTTTGCTTGTTATCGCATGTTTCATTAACATATGCAACCTTTCTCGTTATTTCATGTCTCCATGTGTATATGCAAATGATCATGAATGAAAACATGTACTTGGTAGATGTGAGTCACAAAAACATGTAACCACACTTGGGTTAGCAATTAGAGCATTGTTCATGAAAGTCACTTTTCATAATCAAGCCTTTAAGGCATGTTTCATGTGATTGCACTAACTAGCTCTATGAGTGACTACTACATGAAATGATTAAATGATCTTGCAAATTGCTTAAACATGTTTAGAGTATCATTATGAACAACTTTGATATTCATGGTTAGGGGTAAAAAGGTCATTAAGCCATGCTTTGATGTGTATCATCTTTTAAAAGTGACATGTTTGACCAAATTTGAACTAGGTGTTAGAGACCTTGCATGGAGGAGGTCACTAAAGCAAAGTTGTAGTATTTGACATAAGGAACAACTTTTATTTTTGGGTCATTGACTGATTTAGCTTCTAACATGCTTGAATTAGGCTCACAAGAATCATCAATTCCCTGTTTTCAACACTTCGAAAAATTTGTCTAAGTCATGTGCATTGACAGTTTGGTCGCGTCGACTTTGGGATGATTTTACTCGAGTTC
This sequence comes from Miscanthus floridulus, assembly GCF_019320115.1. NCBI lineage: Eukaryota > Viridiplantae > Streptophyta > Magnoliopsida > Poales > Poaceae > Miscanthus > Miscanthus floridulus. Next base: position 46,517,972 of record NC_089593.1, read on the forward strand.
GGTTGGGAATTAGCATGAGGTCTTTGAACAATAGTTGTAGCTGGTACATTGAGCTACAATTTTGGTTTAGACGGTGTGAGCTAATACTCCATGGATTAGGAGTTTGATCGACGTGAAAACACGCTGTCAGGAGGCCATCATGTTGTCTAACAAACTGAATCAAACCTGAAGCGCTGGCTTTAGTGGCCAACCGCCTTTAGGCCATGGCCGCCACATGGAGGGGAAAATGGTCACGCGTCGCCAACGCCCTGATCGCGCAGGCCATGATGCGCCTGAACACGGCCTTAACCCCGCCAGCGCATGCCCGAGCCATCCCGTGCCCCATTTTCAGTTTCCCCACTCTTCCTTCGCCATTCGCCGCACCAGTAGTAGTCGCCGAGCTCCCACAGCTCCGCCGTCGCCATAGCCGTGCGCAAGCTCGTGCCGAGCCACCCTTTCGCCACCGCAAAAGCATCACTATCTTCCCAGCGACTCCCTATGCCAGCCAGTGCCTGCGGTTCAAGCTTGGTAAGCGCTAGCACCATGCAGCGAGCTCACCGGAGCTCCACCGCCACCTCCGTCGCCGTGGCCACGTCGCCACCGTCCACTGCAGGCCACGCTAGCGCGCTAGATAGTTTCCCCGTAGCTCCGTTGTGCTCGTCCGAGCTCTAGGTTGGGTCGCCGCAGCTTCCTCCAGCATGCCACCGTTGTCCCGCCCCGCCGAGCCGCCATAGCCGCTGCCGTTGTCATCAGAGTCGACGATAGGGCTGGCCAAGTGGTTCAATAGATGCGCTAGGTCACGTAGATCACGTCGTGAAGACCTCACCGCCGGCAACCTCACCGTTAACGAGCTCTGGCCGCATCCGTAGAGTGGCACCACCGGCCCTATTTTGTCTCGATGACATGTGGGTCCAACTGACGCGTAGGTCCCACCGATCAGCGATAGAAGAAGAGAAAGCTAGTTCATTCTTTTTAGATTTAAATCCTGATTTCATGTGTTTTGTTATTTTTAGATCTCCGGTCTGGTAGGTTCAAAAATTGTGAAATAAATTTGGTTGTGTTCCTTAGGAAGTGTAGTATTTAGGAAAAATATGTTTTTAACATTTACAGTAGAAATTTTTGGAGATTTAAATAGGGATTTGAAATGTGCTTTCGAATGCATTCAAATTTGTTTATTTTATATCTAGAGTTCCTTTGCTCCAAAAATTATGAAATTTTTGTGGTAAGCTATTATTGTCATGTATGAACTCTGGTAAAAATTTGAGGATCAGTGCATATGTAGATCTATAGTTATAGATTTTTCTTTTATGAATAGTTAATCCTTGTGTAAATTTTTATAAATTATTTATGAATCCAAAATTCATGAAAATTTTTGGAGGTAATCCTAGTAGTATATGGATGCTAAGAAAAATAGTAAATCTATTTCTTGACACATTTCAATAGGATTTTCCATTTATGCTATTTCAAGCCTTGCTTCCTTGTCATTTTTGTATAGGATGTTCTACTTAGTAAAATGACATGAAATTTTTATGCATTCGTAATACTTATGCCATACTCATGCATCTAGGATCGGAGGAAGAGATCATGTTGCTAGAATTCGAAGAAGTAGAGGAAGGGAATCAGCAGGAGGATCCGCAAGCCGTAGCTCCCGAAGGCATGGAGCAGAACCCTAAAGAGCTTCCGGAGTGCCCTAACCACCGCCCTACTTCCTTTCTGTGAGGCAAGCCCCGGAGCATTATAAGTCTCCCAGTAATTTACAAGTGTTTACTTACGTACTTATGATTGATGCATTAGGTTATAAGAGTTGAATGGAACCACTTGATGCATGTACATTCCTTGTCCAGATATTACACCTTTAACCGGTATAGGTCCAGGATCGAATATATGCTTAGCCATGCTTAGACCGGTAGAAGTCGGGTGATGTCCTATCACCTACGAGATATAGGTGGATACCAGAGCACGGTTGGCTATATTTGCCATCGTGGAACAGAACCATGAGGTAAAGGTAAATCAAGACCAGACGGGAGGTCGATAGAGAAGCAACAAGGCATGGAGGTCTTGGGTGTGGATCTATCCCCGTCTGTGTTGATCAAGGACTGTACCATTGTTGGAACTTCTAACAAGATTGAACGCATGCCTCTCACTTAGCTGGCCGGATAACTCGTTCCGACCACGAAGCCGAGTAATTCAACTCAGGCCGGGAACCGTTCTGTTGTGCACTCCTTCCGAGGAACGATCAGACTGAGTCTAAGGGTAGGCTTGGCCTAAGCATCCTGGCATCTGGTGTTCCAGATTATGCCGCATGGTACAGACCCATGAAATGTGTACCTGAGTTGTACCAAAGGTGACCTAAGGCTATCGTGGCTGGTAGACCTGGGTTTGTGTTAGGAATAAATTCCTAGCTAGTTGAAATCGATTCGAATCACCGTCTCTCCCGAATAGTGAGAAACTTGACTAGCTCCAACATCGTAGTAACTGTGTTAACATGATGGTTCGGATGAAAATGGAATTACAGTACCTGCTATGGTTACTATTGTATGCTTCTAAATGATATACCACATGTTTGGCATAGGATAGTTGAAATTCTAGAAATGGATAGTTATAATTGACTTGATAAAGGAATCATAATTGTACAATGGGTCAATTGCCTTTTACACAAAAATGTTATCCCATTACGTCCACTTATACAGCCTTGCATAATCCTTGGAGTCATTTTATTTCTGGTTCATGACGGGTAAGTCTAGCTGAGTACCTTCTCGTACTCAGGGTTTATTTTCCCATTGTTGCAGATGGCACTGTGTATCATGGTTATTGCAAGAGCTGCTTCTATCCCGCTATGGATGAGGAGTAAGCCTTGGGTAGGCTTCTTTAGTAATTCCTATCTTTGCTTTTGTGGACCGTGATCTTACTTAGCACTGTATCAAACTATGTTGGAAACTTTAATTTTGAACTTATTTGCTTCCGCTTTATTTATCAAACTCGGTTTGTAATAACTTTTATTCGTACTCTGATGATGAAATGTATCTACAAACTTTATGTAATATGTGGCATGTATGTTGAATCCTGTACGATCTTGGTTGTTGTAAATCATTTATCGAGACCCGTCGTGGTACTCGATGGACTACCGGGTTTATATGAGTTCAAGTATGACAGTGCGACCGCTTGCGGGCTGCCATTGTACTTGTACTCTTATAAATTGGTCGGTTCTGCGATAGCTGGCATCAGAGCAAGATTCAACGTTAATTGTCACAAGTGTATTTAAAACAAAAGTTTTTGTTTTCCAAAAACCCTTCTCTAGCAACTAATAGTTATATAATAGGTATTTGAAATCTAAAGTGTGCAAATGATCACTTTCCTTATGCCCAAATTAAGGACTATTAGGTGGCTATTTAAGTACTAACATGGGGGTTTTTACTTCGTCGTCCATACGGCATGCTATTGTATGGATACCATTCATTTGAGTGGTAATGTATGGATCAAATGCCTCTACGCCAAGGTAAGATGATGAGTGTATGACCGCAAGATGTGAGAGTGTGGTCGGGAAGAGTTAGCTTTGGTACAGCTATGTATGCATGCTTGCATGTGTATATGGTATGTATTTAATTGTGGGTTTAAATTATTATCGGGTAGATTGATACGGAAGTATATGTATGGGTATACATATATGGAAGTATTTACAATTACATTCTGCATATTGCATTATGGGTTTAGGGCTGAAATAAAATTTTATGCAGGTACACTAACAACGAAACGTGTAGCTTGACTAGTTACGCTATTTATGAGAGAACGTATGTATGCCACCGTGTCTACCGTTAGAAACAAATTTTTCCTAAGTTTGTGAGGACGTACGGCACGAGCATGCATCATGTTAAATTACCATTCACATAATTACATTGTTCCTCCCCTTATAAAATTCTTACTCGGTTATGTAACTCTTATCCATTATGGCATTGTCTCACCAAGTGGTGCATGTTAATGGTGCAGATGGCACGCACTAAGCAGACTGCTCGCAAGTCCACCGGAGGCAGAGCTCCCAGCCATCAGCTTGCTCCACGTACCCGTCAATGTCACACGTTCCTTGGAGAGTTTGGGATGCCTACACTCTTGTGGAGAGTGCTTAGCTATGTAGGCTATCCTTATGGAATGGAACCCCGCTACTTCTGGGCAAATGAGCAGTTGGGAGAAGGTCTCTTGGTTACTATGGAGGCCGTTGTTCATCCCCGAGGTGACGATTCTGGGTGGACAGGCTGGTGTTATGAGTCAACTGGCAGGACTGCTGAAGAAGTAGCTAGCAGGGCAGCCTTTGGGATCCTGAGGGACATCATGGATCGTTTTCCTCAAGAGCTGGCAGCCGCTTTGGTTGGAGTTTTTCTAAGGGGCAACCCCTCCACTAACTCATGGCAGCAGGCAAGAGGAATACCCTTGGAGATTGGTGCAGCAGAAGGGCAGAACAGCGATAACCCTTCCATGAGCGCCATGTTCACAGTAATGAGAGTGTTAGATGGAGTAGAAGGTAGCCTCAGACATGTGTCTGGTGCTCTTGGTCATGCCCGCGAGGACTGACGTCAGCTTCAGAGGGAGCATGATGCCGAGATTGAGAGGCTCACTGAAGAGATGACTCGGTTAACTCACCAGCGGAATGTAGCCTGGTCCAGGGAAGATGTCCTGAGAGCTTGACAGTTTGAGCTAGGGCAGTAGCTGGCCCATGCGGAAGAATACAATGATAATCTACATGAAGAGGTTCATCTGCTGAACAATTAGCTCCACCCTTATGTCCCACCTAGAGCCGCAGAAATGGATCTAGAAGGGTACGAGGAAGAAGAAGAAGTGGAGCCTGAAGAAGAAGTGGAACCTGAGGATGGAGATGATCCTACATCTGACCTCGATAGTGATCATGATGAGGATTAGGTCGCGTGGTACTTAGTGGAAGGTCTAATGTATCACCTTTATTCATGTAATGGACCTGTAGTACGAATTTGGCATTAGTAACCTGACTATCAGGTAATGTTGATTAATCACACGTTTGGATGAACATCAATGCAATTCCAGTCCTTTGTCGGTAATCACGATTTAAATTTGCATGCATTATGAGCGCGATAAGTGGTCAAATTGGTGATGTCATGTTGCGAGAATGAATTGTTATGCCTTTGTTTTTATTGTGATTTTGAGAATTTTCTCCAGTAATTTCAGTTTAGCATGAGTACCTAATTCATCTGTAATCTCTTGGCATCAACCAATAATCGCTTATTGTTGCAACTTCGTAGATGACGCGCACCGGTGCTGGAGCTAGTGGCAGCCAGGATGGCAACCATGATGACTTGCCACCCCCACCGCCGCCGTCTGCTCAGGAGTTCTTTACCCAGTTCCTGGGGAGCCAAAGGACAATGGAGGAAGCTTTGCGCCTTATCGCGCAAAACACTGCTCGTGGCCACCCACATCAACCAGGGGCCAAGCCAAATCAGCACAGTACATTCAAGGAGTTTCTAGATACGAAGCCTCTAATCTTCAAGGTGGCTGAGGAACCACTACAAGCTGATGAGTGGCTAAATACCATTGAGCAGAAATTCCATCTGCTGAGGGTCACGGAGCATCTAAAAGCAGAGTATGCTTCTCATCAATTGCAAGGACCAGCAGGGATCTGGTGGACACATTTCCTGTCGTCTTTGCCTGCTAATGCACGAGTTACCTGGGAACAGTTCAAGCTAGCTTTTAGGGGACACCATATTCCCCCAGGCCTGATGCGCATGAAAGCAGCCGAATTTATGAGGCTCACTCAAGGCACAAAGTCACTCACAGAATATATGCACGCATTCAACAACTTGTCAAGATATGCTCCAAGTTTCATGGATACCGAGGAGAAAAAGATAGAGAGTTTCAAGTGAGGTTTGGGTACCAAACTTATGAAGACCATGGCAAATTCTAGATGTGTCATGTACAATGAGTTTATTAGTGATGCCTTGACCCAAGAAAACCACAACAATATGCATGCAGTTGCCAAGGGTCGCAAGAGGGCATATGAGGCCGGTGCATCTGGATCTTTCCAGTCAAAAGCGCCTATCATAGCTAGGCCACAATTCCGTCCACCTGCACCCAAGTTTAGGCCTCCACCCCCTAAAGCTTAGAATAACAGGCCACAGAAACTGTTCCATAAGGCGTTCACTATTGCCCTACCAAAAGGAAATGGCAATCAGGATAGCTCCACCGGATTTAGAAGTAATCAACCATGTTTCAACTACAACCAACTGGGTCATTGGTCCAAGGAGTGCCCCCACCCCAAGAGGAATGGCAACCCAAATCAGAACAATCAGAGGCAGGTGAATGCTAGGGCACGTTAAGGACAAGTGCATTATACTGCTGTGGAGGAAGTGCCCGCCAGAGAAGTTGTCATGGCTGGTATGTTTCTCGTCAACAAACATCCCGCTGTTGTTTTATTTGATTCAGGAGCTTCTCATTTATTTATGAGTCAAGCATTTGCATCTAGACATGAGCAAGAAATAATTGAAGTAAGCAAAGGGGGTTTTAACATAAGTTCAGCAGGGGGAACTGTTACTACCAAAAAGATAGTTAAAAATGTACTCATCTCCATACAAGGGAGGGAGTACACATCAGATTTGATAATATTGCCCGGGTTATCGATAAGTGTAATCTTAGGCATGAATTGGATGAAGGATCATGGTGTTCTTATTGACACTAGCACCCGTACTATTATGTTGAGAGAACCCACGGGAGGGAATGCTTTTCTAGTACCACTCTCCCGCGATTTCGAACCCCAACATTTAGCCTGTGCTATCCAAACCACCACAATATGTGATATCCCCGTGGTTTGTGAGTTTCTGAATGTATTTCCAGAGGAATTACCAGGTCTACCCCCGGATAGGGACATGGAATTTAAGATCGAGTTAGTGTTAGGTACCGCACCCATATCCAGAAGGCCCTATAGAATGCCACCCAATGAGTTAGCAGAACTTAAGGTTCAATTGCAAGATCTATTGGACAAGGGTCTTATCCAACCTAGCTCATCTCTGTGGGGATGTCCAGCATTGTTTGTGAAAAAGAAGGACAAGTCACTAAGGATGTGTGTAGATTACAGACCACTCAATGCTGTGACCATCAAGAACAAATATCCATTGCCCCGCATCGACATCTTGTTCGATCAGCTAGCGAAGGCAAAGGTATTCTCCAAAATTGACTTGAGATCAGGCTACCATCAGATAAAGATCAGACCGAAGGATATACCTAAAACTGCTTTCTCAACTAGGTACGGCTTCTATGAGTATTTGGTTATGTCTTTCGGACTAACAAATGCTCTAGCCTACTTCATGTACCTGATGAACTCGGTATTCATGCCCAAACTTGACAAGTTTGTGGTCGTGTTTATCAATGATATATTGATTTATTCAGAAAATGAGTTAGATCATGAAGAGCATCTGAGGATTGTCCTATCCAGACTGAGGGAGCATAAGCTATATGCCAAGTTTAGCAAATGTGAATTCTGGTTGAGCAAAGTACCTTTCTTAGGTCACATTTTATCAAAAGAGGGAATCTCTGTAGACCCATCAAAAGTACAAGAGGTCATGGATTGGAAAGCCCCAACTTCGGTTTATGAAGTTCGGAGTTTTCTAGGGTTAGCAGGATACTATCGTCGGTTTATTCTAGATTTCTCAAAGATAGCTAAGCCAATGACCAGACTACTTCAGAAAGATGAGAAGTACAAATGGACACCAGAATGTGAAATAGCTTTTCACACCCTTAGAACCTTGTTGACTACAGCACCTGTGCTAGCACAACTAGACATTGAAAAGCCTTTTGATGTATTTTGTGATGCATCAGGAATAGGTTTGGGATGTGTGCTTATGCAAGAAGGAAGAGTTATTGCATATGCTTCTCAGTAATTGAGAAAACATGAAGTCAACTACCCTACACATGATTTGTAACTTGTAGCCATTGTACATGCATTAAAGATATGGAGACATTACTTGTTGGGCAATGTTTGTCATATCTATACTGACCACAAAAGTCTCAAGTATATCTTTACCCAGCTAGAGCTGAACATGAGACAACGAAGATGGTTAGAATTGATTAAGGACTATAATTTAGAAGTGCATTACCATCTGGGTAAAGCTAATGTAGTAGCCGATGCACTCAGTCGGAAGTCCCATTGCAACACTGTGGAAGCATTATTGGAAGATGGATTCAACTTGTTACATCCTGCAGTACTACACAATATCACAATCATTTGTTCACTTGAGGGCAAAATCATAGAGCTATAGCAGACAAATGTAGGAATAAGTCACATCAAGAGAAAAATGCAAGAACAGGAAACCAAACATTTTAGATTGGACAAAAGAGGTGTATTATGGTTTAAGGACCGACTAGTAGTACCAAAAGACTATGAGCTAAGGAATCAAATTTTAGATGAAGCTCACTCATCCAAATTGTCTATCCATTCGGGTAGTAGTAAAATGTATCAAGATTTAAGAACCCATTTTTGGTGGACTAAGATGAAGAAAGAGATCGTAGCCTATGTTGCTAGGTGTGATAACTGCAGTAGAGTGAAAGCCGTCCATATGAAAACCGCTGGATTACTTCAGCCATTGCCGATTCTAGGATGGAAATGGGAAGAAATCAGCATGGATTTTATCACAGGCCTTCCAATGACGCCACAAGGTCATGATTTAATATGGGTAATTGTTGATCGTCTCACCAAGTCGGCACATTTTGTACCAGTTCACACAACATATCACGTGGGGAAATACTCTGAGTTATATATTTCCCAGATCATGAGACTGCATGGAGTACCCAGGACTATAATCTCAGATCGAGGACCACAGTTCATAGCTCGTTTCTGGGAGCACTTACACCAGGCCTTAGGAACCAAGCTAATCAGAAGTTCAGCTTATCATCCGCAAACTTCAGGACAGACAGAGCGAGTGAACCAAATCCTAGAAGATTTACTTAGAGCTTGTGTTATATCTTCAAGAGGTTCATGGGAGAAATGGTTACCTTTAGCTGAATTCTCCTATAACAACAGTTATCAAGCGAGTATCAAAATGGCTCCATTTGAAGCCTTGTATGGTAGAAAGTGCAGAACTCCATTGAATTGGATTGAGCCCGGTGAAAGGAGATACTTTGGTATTGATTTTGTTAATGAAGCCGAAGAGCAAGTACGTATCATCCAACAACATATGAAGGCAGCTCAATCAGGACAAAAGAGTTATGCCGATAGAAGAAGAAGACCACTAACTTTTGAAGTGGGTGACTACGTATACTTGAGAGTATCGCCCATGAAAGGTGTGAAAAGATTTGGGATGAAAAAGAAGCTTTCACCAAGATATGTAGGGCCATACAAAATTTTGGAACGAAAAGGAAATGTTGCGTATAAGTTACAACTTCCACCAGAGATGAGTGCAATCTTTGCTGTGTTCCATGTTTCTCAACTAAAGAAATGTCTTTGAGTACCGGAAGAAGCTATTGCACCCACCAATGTGCAGCTTCAATTGGATTTGACCTATGAAGAAAAGCCAATTCGAGTATTAGAGAAGATGGAGAGAGTAACATAGAGTAAGATTATTAAGTTCTATAAGGTGGTGTGGAACAATCATAGTGAACAAGATGCTACGTGGGAAAGAGAAGATTATCTACGAGAAGTTTATCCCGCCTTTTTCCAAGAATGGTAGGTCTTACAAATCTTGGGACGAGATTTTTATAAGGGGGAGGGGCTGTAACACCTCGGGTGTTAGCCTTGCATAACTTGACTTGCATAACATGAGCATGATCATCACGCATTCATAAACAACCATTTACAATTGAAACTTTTGATTGAAACATCTGCAACCTTTGCTTGTTATCGCAGGTTTCATTAACATATGCAACCTTTCTCGTTATTTCATGTCTCCATGTGTATATGCAAATGATCATGAATGAAAACATGTACTTGGTAGATGTGAGTCACAAAAACATGTAACCACACTTGGGTTAGCAATTAGAGCATTGTTCATGAAAGTCACTTTTCATAATCAAGCCTTTAAGGCATGTTTCATGTGATTGCACTAACTAGCTCTATGAGTGACTACTACATGAAATGATTAAATGACCTTGCAAATTGCTTAAACATGTTTAGAGTATCATTATGAACAACTTTGATATTCATGGTTAGGGGTAAAAAGGTCATTAAGCCATGCTTTGATGTGTATCATCTTTTAAAAGTGACATGTTTGACCAAATTTGAACTAGGTGTTAGAGACCTTGCATGGAGGAGGTCACTAAAGCAAAGTTGTAGTATTTGACATAAGGAACAACTTTTATTTTTGGGTCATTGACTGATTTAGCTTCTAACATGCTTGAATTGGGCTCACAAGAATCATCAATTCCCTGTTTTCAACACTTTGAAAAATTTGTCTAAGTCATGTGCATTGACAGTTTGGTCGCGTCGACTTTGGGATGATTTTACTCAAGTTCGGTTGGGAATTAGCACAAGGTCTTTGAACAATAGTTGTAGCTGGTACATTGAGCTACAATTTTGGTTTAGACGGTGTGAGCTAATACTCCACGGATTAGGAGTTTGATCGACGTGAAAACACGCTGTCAGGAGGCCATCATGTTGTCTGACAAACTGAATCAAACCTGAAGCGCTGGCTTCAGTGGCCGACCGCCTTCAGGCCATGGCCGCCGCGTGGAGGGGAAAACGGCTGTGCATCGCCAACGCCCTGATCGCGCAGGCCACGATGCGCCTGAACGCGGCCTTAACCCCGCCAGCGCCTGCCCGAGCCATCCCGTGCCCCATTTTCAGTTTCCCCACTCCTCCTTCGCCGTTTACCGCACCAGCAGCAGTCGCCGAGCTCCCGCAGCTCCGCCGTCGCCATAGCCGTGCGCAAGCTCACGCCGAGCTACCCTTTTGCCACCGCAGAAGCATCACTATCTTCCTAGCGACTCCCTGCGCCAGCCAGTGCTCGCGGTTCAAGCTTGGTAAGCGCTAGCACCGTGCAGCGAGCTCACCAAAGCTCTGCCGCCACCTCCGTCGTCGTGGCCACGTCGCCACCGTCCACTGCAGGCCACGCTAGCGTGCTAGATAGTTTCCCCGTAGCTCCGTTGTGCTCGTCCGAGCTCTAGGTTGAGTCGCCGCAGCTTCCTCCAGCATGCCACCGTTGTCCCGCCTCACCGAGCCGCCATAGCCACTGCCATTGTCATTAGCGTCGATGATAGG